>NC_038243.2:37836628-38136628 GCF_000004515.6 Glycine max | reverse complement strand
TCATTACAGAAAGAAGTAATTCCAATGATAACTCGGTGCAGAACCTCTGACTCTCACAGGAAAAGAAAATACAGATAGCATAGCACATGGCAGGGAACTCCAGCCCAAACCTCACCAAATTCTTGTCCAACCTCTCTCCTTTCCCTGTGCATTTTATCAACCCAAGAGAGACCTCACTTTTGCTATGTCTACTTTCTCTACCTGCTATTTAAGAATTCAGTAATAAGTATGGTGAAAACCCCTCTTTCCCTCCCTCACCTTCCTCCCATGGTCCAGCATAGGGGGTGCCTAACAAATCTATTATCACTCACATTTTGTTTTCCCTTACCATGTCTCCTTAGATTCTTGATTTGGGCATAAGCAAATAAAAATGCCAGCTCTTATTAGATAGGAAGACAGACTCTCATAGTTAAGTTTGTAAAAGTCAAATCACAGACCATGGCACTTGATGAATATTGAATTCTCACGATGCCAGAATATGTTTTACCAATGAATCCAACACTAGATGAGAATCCTCAACTTAACACAATGTAACCTTTTGGAAAAAGAAAGAGAAAGTTAATAAACCTCACCAAATCTACTGATTAATTGCACAGCATGAACATCTCCAATTCCATGAACTCCTGCATTTATAAAGTATTAAAAGTATTAAATATTTGTTAAAATTTCAGAAGCTTATATAACTTAACCCCTAAGAGCATGCTTAGTACAGGATCATTCTAAGGAAATGATGATTCAATAGTTTGTCACATAAAAATACATAGAATGGTGATTCCAACACTAAGATGGGACTCCTTCCAAATATAAGAATGGCCCGAGGATGGGATTCCTTCTGCAACAGAATGAATTAATGTTATCATATTTAATAAGTGACTTTCTACAATGATGTAGGATATTGGTCTTGTTGAAATTAAGGAGAAAAGATAGAAAAGAAAGAAGGGAAGACACATTTTAATAATGAGATTCTGATGTTATGATGTGGTAATAAATCACTGACCTAATACCAGTACAACTAAAGAACTAAATCCTGACACAAGACTAAATACTAAAATAATAATTCTAATTCCAACAGGTCTTAAACCCATTGATTTCATAGGTGACTAATAAGAAATTATGCATATCGACAAATTTGAAAAGCTTCTCAGATTCTTAATAACCCTTTTCTATTTCATTTCTCATGTTTCAGCAAATAACATTTGAAATGGAGGAGCACAAAATAACCTGGAATATTATCAGATCTATCACCAGTAAGTGCGATCATATCTGCAAACTGGGATGGTTTCAGACCTCCATATCTCTCTTCAAAATCCTCAACTCCAAATGAAACCATCCTGTTGAAAAAAATAGAAACAGTCCAATGTATCAAAAAAATAGAAACAGTCTTATTGAAATGAAAGGACAGAGGCATATTGTGACTGTAAACCATGGGTCAGAATACAACACAAATGAGAGATTACATAGGCTTATTGCAAAAAGTTACAAATAAATGGAGGATATTTGGTTTCCTCTTAATCAAATATTATGTGCCTATAATCTACATTTATTACAGAATAATCCTACTGATTCTCGACAAGTCCAAAAACATAAGAATAAACTACTTTGTAAATTGCAACTGTAAATAATAATAATTATTGTTATTATAAATATTATAAGGCTATTAAATTTTGAAAATCTTTCTGTGGCAGCCTTGTTGCACTTTGTTTCAATTTGATTTATGAAGAAGCATATTATTGAATTGTTATCAAGCATGCAACACCAGTATTGTTCCATGTAATACAGTTTTTTCACTATTAGTTTATGAAAGAAGTTCATGCAGCACTCAATAAGCAATACTAAGAGATAGAGCAACATGTGTTAGCATAATATTTACATCGCCAATAAGGTATAATGGTCCACACTCTAAAATAGCAGGGAGTTCAAATGTAAAAAATGAATCTCTTTTTCAATTGTTTTCCTCTGGTGATGTGATTATCCATGTATAAAAGGATAAGTGAGAAGGAAAAAAAAGGTAAAAAAATGTTTATTTGATTATTTCTCATTATATTAAAGTCAGAAATAAAGTGCTATCATATCAATTATGGCACTGTATCATTAGCCAGCACAAGACATAAAAGCGGAAATTATGTCTGATACTAACTGATCACCACGTGGAGCAATTCGAAGGAGACGCAGCGAAGGAGATAAAATCTGAAAAAAATCTTTGTCGGGGGAGACAACTCGTACCTATCATCAAGATAAGACAAACATTTGTAGCATTGACTTAGCAATGCCATTGAAGTCATTTCCATAAAGAAAGCATAAATATCAAGTTATTTATAATTTTATTCAAGCAAAATAGCCCCATCATAATTCAATCAAGTCTTATCAATCACACTAGTAATTAGCATGAAAAAACCATAATAAACATTGGCAGAAATTTCAATATCATCAACAGACTAACAAATATACATATCAAACAAAACAGAAAATCAATGGTATTTTCACCAATACTAAATAATAATTACTACCAGGAGGAGGCAATTGACAAAAGAGGACAAGGAAAATCTTCAACTGTCAAACCACAGGAAGGTAGTCAAAAGTAATTCGATTGCACAACTATTCAGCTATGCAAATTTTAACCTTCCTTATCAAAGCTTCCATATCACTACTTGTCCTTTCTACTCCCATTCAATTTAACTAAAATGACATTGATACTTATGAAACAATGTAATTATCTTGTTTAAAACCCAGAAGATTTAACATTTCAATTGATTAATAAATGCATATTTACAAAACTACTAGAATCAAGAATGAATTGCGACTTAACTAAACCCCAAAAGCTTACTCAAGGGGAAAGGATTGCCCTAGTCATTATGTATTTTTGGCCACATACATGGTCATGGGATCTCCACTCTCACACCTAGGACCAGGGATGGATGCACATTACCAGTTATGGGGGCAATTGCATTGGGAACAGAATACAGATTGGGCTTAAATTCAAACCAAAAAGCTAGCTCACATGGGCTATAATTATATGGAATATTTTGACCATATACCTAGCTGATGTGGGATCTTAACAATAACACTGTTATTAAACTGAATAACACAATTATATAAATAACAATGCTTGCAGTACAGAGAGAGGTTTTGCATGTACTCTCATAATTGTACACTTTCATTTGGTCAAGACTTGAAGAGAACAATATTTCCTCAAATCTGAAAATGTGCATCAGAGTAATATTCAAATTCATTAAGGAGATCACCTTGTACCCAGCATCAACACTCCTTAAGGCTAATGTTCCAATCACATCATCTGCCTCTACACCTGGAACCTATCATAGTATCATTGAATGAATTTGTATCAATAATATTATATTACACCCTTAAAATCTGTAACCAATATAAATCCACAACTTATACTTGCCTCGATGATTTTTATGGACATAGCCTTGATGGATGCTTTGAAGTATTGAAGTCCCTGAACAATGGTATCAGGAGTTGGAGGACGGTTGCTCTTGTATGCAGGGTATAGATTGTGCCGAAAATTCTGGCCTTCAAATAAAGTGCACATGAAATTAAGATACATAACATAATGAAGCTGTAATGCAAAGTGTTGAAGTAAGACATGATCAACGAATACAGGTAAAACTTACTTAAATAGGGAAATTAATCAGTTAGTCATTCTAAAAACACAGTAAGACGTAAATATTAACTACCCAAGTAGACGAGTAGGATTTGAATTGAAGCCCCATCAAAATCAAAGTGAGACAAATATGAACAGAATAAAAGATCAGGGCCATGCAGAACCACATTATTACAGCCTACGATTATAAGCAGATAGATATTATGGTCCCCAAATGAAGCATGAGAAAGGAATATAAAGATGCAACAGAACAATCCAGGAAGTACATATTTATATTTAATTTGGCTTACAACAGCCCAGGAAGACAAACATCCGGTCTTCATTGATATGGAAAAGGTGAAAGATAAGGTGCCAAGAGATGTATTGGGGAGGGACCTAGAGAAGAAAGGACTTCATATTGCCTAGTTTGAGCAAACAAGGCTATGTACGAGGGGATCACAACTGGTATAAGTTAAGGTCACAAATAACAATAGATTTTCCAATAACTATAGGACTGCATCAAGGGTAAACATTGAGCCCCTATCTTTGTACTACTACTAAAGAGCATATTCAAGAGCAGTGCCATGATGCATGTTTTTTGGCAGATGATATAGTCCTAGGTGGAGAGTTGACAGGGAGATCAATGAGATGTTCTTGACGTGGAGGTGGGTTTTGGAAGCACATGGCTCTTGTTTAAGTAGAAGCATGTAATGTAAATTTAGCAAAGGCGCACCAATCCTGGATTAGAGGTAAAAGTTAGAGACCATACCTCAACAGAAATCTCATGGTTCAAGTACCATGGATCCATTAAACAAAAGACAGAAATAGAGAGAAATGTAAACCATAGGATGCAAGCAGGGTGAATGAAGAGGAGTGCCTTGAGTGTTATTTGCAACAAAAAGGTATGTACCACTCAAGCTTAAGGAAAAAATTTACGACTATAACTATAAGACCCGCAACACTGTAAAGACTAAGTGTTGGGCAGTAAAAGGCAAACAAAAGAATATACTGAATGTTTTGTCTATGGACATGATTGATGATTCACACTAGAAGTCTAGAACACTATGGTGTCATTTGATCCATTTAGCCAACCCAACATAGAGGGAAAAAGCTAGATTTTTTTTTTAATTTGGCTTAGAAATATAGCCAAAGCATTATATTCTCCAAAATCTAGAGCCTAACTTTCTTGACAAGTTCCCAAAACAGTTGAGATCATTATCTGGATTACCTCCATCCTTATGATGACAAAAGTGCATCATCTGAATGAAATCCAGACATATGAATGTGAAAGGGTACCTATATAGAGAGTTTAGGAGCTAGAGGAGTTTTACTTGGGATGGGTGGACAAAGTAAAAGAGCACTTTATTTGTGGAAGCCAAATAATTTAAGAAAAAAAATGCATAGAAAGATTATTTTTTTAAAAGAAATTAAGCACTCCACTCCACTCCACTCTTGCCTGTATATAACCACAAAAGAATGAGATTCAAATCCTGACACTGTTCTCATATTCCAACTTCATCATGCAAATACTGAAACTCAAAAAAACATACCTTTTGCAGTAAAACTTTCTTTTGATGAATTATATGTATGACCAATAGGAATTCCTGAAATGAAAAGGTTTTCTCTATTAAAATTGTGTTTGAGAGCGGCTTTACAAGCCAATGAACCTGAGAAATGAAGTTAGCTGCTAGGAAGAAAGAGACGCAAAATGATATGTTTCAAATCCTTAATATGCCCAGAAACTAAAGTACATCAACAGCTTCGAGAAGCAATTTGTACATGACTGAACATAGTTTCCTCCTATGTTACTGTCTTCACAGATCATGATAGGTTCCACCTAAATACAACATCCTAGATTATCAGTGCAAGAATTTGGTGGGAAACCATGCAGCAAATACTACTTTATTGTTTATTTATCTATTTATGCTTTCCAGGTGCAAAAATCTTCCTTTCTCTACAGTTTCTGATCAAACTAAAGGCTGCTATTTCCTAAAATGCTAATGATTAGACATCAAATTACTTCTAATTTCTGTTATATTTGTTGTTTCATTTATGATTATGGTAATCCATTAGTACAAGATAAGATGCTGTTTTCCTTAAATGCTAACGATTAGACATCAAATTACTTCTAATCTGTTATATTTGATCTTTTATTTATGATTATGGTAAACCATGATATGAATCCATTAGTACAAGATATGCCAAAACAGAAACTCAAGAAGATTGCAAAAATATGAAAGCATTCAACTCCATCTCACTACATAATTCCTATTGTCATGTTAAAACAAAAGGCTAATACTTTGGCAGGAACTGCAAAGGTAGTCCAGCAGAAATAGAGCAATGGCATAAGTCTATATTCCATGTTTTAGTGAGGCAGGTAGCACAAGGATGTTTTAGTCTTATGCTCAACAGGAAACCTTATATACTTCATAGAAAACAAATGTAAATAGTGTATGACCAATATTGCTAGCAGAGGATACTTTAAGGTTAAATAAAAACTTCGTACCCCATTGCACAAATGTAAATAGTGTATGACCAATATTGCTAGCAGAGGATACTTTAAGGTTAAATATTATGACAAAAAGAATTCTTCAAGGCCAATCTGGAATACAGACTGAAAAGATGCACAGTTTTAATCAAACTTAACAATATAAAAAATAACAACATTATTTTTATTTGTATAACCAGTTTGACACATTCCTTTTCTATTTCCTTTTTTTAAAAAAAAGCTTCTCATTAATTTCACAAGTCGATGTAATATGAATTCAATTTTCTTACGGAGGAATCATTTGAAAATGCAGACCAAACTGAACAGATCTCCTAAAGTTTAAGACCACACAAACAGTACCAAAGTTATGTAGGTGTCCATTCTTCTGTTTCATTCACACTACATTTCTAATTTAGGGCTTCATCCATTATGCCCATCATGCTATCCTTGTATTCCATGTTTTGCCTCCCAGCATTTTTATTGTCATTGGAGTCAATAGAATTTCTCTTATATCCTTTTGTAAATAGAGCAATCCAAATTCAGTCAAGGAAACCAATACTATCTCAATCAAAACATAAGGAGCACAGCAAAATGCTGCATCAAAACTAATTTCATAATTGATCATCAATGTAATCATACTGCATACACCCAAAAAAAGTAAAATAGTAGAGAAAAGAAGTATCACAATGATTAAAAAAAAGTTTACTTTTTTAGCATAGAGGATATCAGAGGAAAAAATTAGAAAAACATACAAGCAAATATAGAGGTAGTCACTCACCATCATGGTCAAACACTACCTGCATGCAAAAGAAACCAAAAGATTAACTGATTGTAAACACGACAAAAAGAATAAGATTAAAATAATAGGAAAAAAATAGTGACAATGAAATTTTGTATGGAAATACATGCTTTATAACATAAATAACTTACCACCACATGGGAAGGGATAAATTCCAAAACATCAATTATCTGCAAGAAAGATAACCAAGAATAACTAGAAGATAAAAACAACAAATCAGTTAAACAAAATGAAACTTATATGTGTGTTCATTATTAAACCGCAATTAAAATCATTATATAATACTGCATTGTCAATTAAAAAAAATTGTGGTTCAATTTGAATAACTTCCAAGAAATCTGCATTATTTTTCTTCTTTGTTGATTAAGAAAATGCCACTACAAAGTTTCTTCAGTGCAAATTAAAATTATTGCTCATTAAGTCTATAAGATTAATCAAGAAGACAAGTGAAAAATGCTGCAGAAAAGTTTAAATTATAGCTCTTATAAGACCATGTGTTTGCACTTGCTGACACAACAAACAGCATTATTTAATTAGACAAATGATTATAAAGGCGCTTATATTTATATTATAGTACAACAATAATGCCCACACGACAATAAATGTAAGTCAGGTGACAATAATATAAGAATGTAAGAGATCATACTTATAGGCATACTAAAAATAAAAAATAAAAAAACTAGCAATTCGACTTAACAAGTTAATCTTATACTCTAAACACACTGATCAGCTTACCCCAAGAAACTGCAAGCCAATACCCTTTACCTTTCCGTGCTTGGAACAATTGCTCTTCAAACTATCTTATATTTCATTGTCTATCCCAAAGTATTTTTTTTCAATGGGTATTAAAATTAGTTGTTCATATTTTTCCATAAAACTCAAGAGTAATCTTGTTGAGCGGCAAAATTCCTTCATCTATAGCTTTATTGTTCAGATACCAATGTAGAAACAAGAAAGAAACAAATCACCAAGATGACAAACAAATGATGCCAGGAGCATAAAAAGTTTATGAATTCTACAAATTAAAATGAGAAAATAAAAAATAAAAAAAATCAAACATCTACATACACGTCTATACAGATAACTTACAAGCGATAGTGCCGTAAACATCATTAAAACCCAATCTCCATTTCCATCAGCATGTGTTAGATGGCCATGGTGCAACTTTGCTATCACACCATGAAAAAGATTAACAACAATCAGCTACACTCCTCAAACAAAACCCCAAATCAAAAAATGAAAAAAAAAATAAAAAACAAAGAGCGAACAACAGAAAGCCAATTATCCAAAACAACTTTTAATTTTATCAAACAGCAAAATTTACACAATAAAGCATACTGTACAAGTTTTATTGAACACGTGGCACAATTAAAATCCTCTTCTTCAAAACCTATAGCAACATAGCAAATACACTCCAAATAGAAGATAATTCAAGTAGAGCCTCCTTTTAGTGCCTGAATTTGTAAGACGCTATCATAGTAGTCTCTGGAATAAAAAATTGTCAAATAAATCCTAGAAATTAAAACTACTGTCAATAATAATTTTAGGGCAGCAGTTTTAATTTCAAAGATTTATTTGACATTTTTCTAATTCCAAAGAGACTATCATGACAAGGCCTCACGAATTCAGGGTTCACTTAATAATAGTTCAGAGGAAACGAAGCCAACATAACAAGTTTAAAAAGCCATTGGATAAGATAACGATGTAGCTGGTGGTCCATAAAACACTCACCACGCCCTAGAAAAGGAAGTGAACAACACAATTCTAATTCAGCGTGAACTAAAACGAGTAAAGAAAACGAAACGTGCCTAAAAGCTTGTAGTACGCGCGGTGAATAATCGAAGTACCGTCAATGATCATCACTCTGCCATTCAAAGGATCGCTGTTCGTCACACGTTCCGCATTGACAGCAGAACCTAACTGCATCGCCCGAGCGGTTCCGATTCCGGCGCCGGGAACCAACGTCGCCGCGGCGGTTGGCGGAGTCGCGGGAACAGCTCCCGGCGATTCTGAAGTAGCACTACAATAGCCCTAACGATAAAAGCAAACCAAAAAAAAAGGAAAGAGAAAGAGAAATTTCAACAGAATGAAAACACAGCACAGTGCAGCGTGTAATGATAATATATAATAGGTGAGTGTGTTACCTTAGAGAGTGGCGCGCGCGAAGAACGAAGCAGCCACGGGGTTCGAAGATTGCGAGAGAAACTCGTGGCGTTGACGTGGCGCGGGAACGGAAGCTTTCTCAACAAGAAATGAGAGTGGAGAAATAGGTTATGGTACTTATAGCAACACGCCATTTGTGTGAGGTTTGTTGCTATAGCAGTGACAGTCACAGATAGACGTTGAAGCAAGTCACGGCATGGAAGAAGAGAGACCGCGAGAGAAATGGAAGAGAAACGAACCTTGTGCTGTTCCTGTGTCGGAACCGGGTGCTAAATATCAAATATATCAATTTTGGGATGGTCTGGGCCCAAACAGTGGGTGGCCCATTATATTTGCACCTCTTCGGCAATTACTAAACACATCCATGTTTTGCTTGAAGCACCTTAAAACTTTCTAATACCCCTTTTTTGCCCCTCTTCCTCTCTCCCTCCTCCTCCCTAAACCATCACCACTACCCCCGTTTGACCCTTCTTATTTTGAGGTCATATCGAGTATTCAGAGTTTGTCTTGATTTGCTACCGCTCTCACATATTTCCTCCACATGTGCCGCCACCCAACACCACCCAGATTCGCCCACACACCTCGCACCACCCAAATTTGCGCATGCTGTCACCTTGTCACCATCTAGATCTACGCACCCCTCTTTCCTTTGCGCATGTTGCCACCAGAGAGAGTCTTCAAGTGAAGTGTGCAACACATGAGTGTAAGGAGAGGCAATAAAACAAGGTGAGGGGTTTAGATGCAAATTCTGGAGTGTATTATGGATTGTGAAGAAGGAAAGGTCGAATGAAGTGATTCATTATGGACTATGCAATCTGTAATGTATATGTTGTTATGAATTGTTGAATCCATAATGTATTTTTCGTATTACTAATTGTGAAATTCATAATATCAAAAATTGCATTTCATATTCAGCAATTTGTAACAACATATGCACTATGGATTTTTGGATTTCACAATCCATAATTGTATTGATCGCATTATGGATTAGTTATTCTGTGATGTTATTAATACAACTAGAATGAGAACCCTACAATTGCAGGGTTTTTAAAGAGTAAGAAATAGAAAGTGAGTAATAGATAGAAGTAACAAAAATATTGTTGATTAATTTTATAAGTTTTCTTTTTAATTTTTTAAAATAAAGTTGTACCAAAGCTTGTTGGAAGTGACAGGAAAAAATTGTTTTTGCTACGGTATTTGTATATTTGCATGGTGATAAAACAGGAGAGAAAGTATAGTAAAAGAAAGTACAAAAATTTAAAAATAAGTGAGGCCATAGTATAGGAAACTATAACAGTATAACACATGGCAAAGGAGTTAGGTGGTGACACATGGATGAGTAAGTGGTTGTTGAATAGTTTTATTAATACTATTGATTACAGATTCAACAATCTGCAATGTATATGCTTTTACGGATTGATCAATCCATAATATAGGTAAGAATTTTAAATTTATACAGCGAAAGTTGTGGGGGCACGATGTGCAAACCAGACAAGGGAGAATAGGGTGCAGTGGCAATGGGATCAACAAAAATTAGGAGCGTGGCGACGCTGGGAGGATGGGAGAGTAAGAAAGAAGCTTAAAAGAGAATAGGGGAGAAGGCAAAAGCGCTGGAACAATGAAAGTTAGAGATGTTGGGGTTCAGGCTAAAATTAATAAAGGGTAAAAGAGTCCACTCAAGTGCTTTATTATTTCTGATGGGGTGCACCAAGCACAAAATGGGGTGCGTTAGGTAATTGTCCACCTCTTTTTTCTTTTCTCTTTTTCTTAATTCGCATCCCTGCTAGGTTTTCCCATTCTCTGGCCTTAAACCCTCACCTTTCGCGCCCTCACTGCACTGGTGCGAGACTCGTGAGTGTGAAGAGACAAAGGTGCAGTTCTAGGGTTTGGTGGTGAAGAACAGAGAACACAGGATGGGGAAGAAAAGAAGTACAAATTATCAGAAGAAAGATACCAAAAGCTCTAAAAGTAAAACAAGTTCTCGTCATGCTGCTTATTCCAGTGACGACATGGACGACGAAATTGATGCCTGTAAATCTATTTTCTTCCTTTTTATTATTCTTTTCTTTTCCCTCCAGTTATAATTATTTATGTGATTTTTTTTTTACTGTGACCAGCATTTTGATTTGTTATACTTTTGATTCTTATGATTTTTGCTTGCTGGTTACTCACTTGTGTGATGCTTTGGGTTTTGCAGTTCATAAGCAGAGGGACATTGTCCCCCTTGACATTAATGATGATGCTGAAGAATCGGAAGACGAGGAGCTCCCTATTTTTGATGTTCAGGTTTTGGTTACTATAACTTATAAGCTCATTCATTGCTTTTTTTTTTTAATATTGTAAATCCTTTTGTTTGACTCAATGAAACTTGAAACATTAAATCTTTATGTTTAATTTGTTTGCTTGACAATTGGAACAGGACTGTTGATGACAATTTTTATTTCATTTGTATATTTTGTCTCATTTTTTTTTCTTACAAATATCTGTTGAAGGATGTTGATGAAGATGAGGATGAGGATGAGGATGACGAAGATGATGATGATGATGATGGGGATGACGATGTGGCGAAGAGTAAGTATGATATTTTATATTTGATATAGATAGATATACATATATAATTGAGGTTATTAGTCAAGACAAAGTGTATATATCTTTTTTATGCAAATGTATCATTCCTATCCAAGTGCTGTAGTCAAAGAGACTGCTGTACCATGATATTGAATCACAATGCATGCTCTTCTGTGTACTTTGCTCCATTTCCTGAATGGATAGATATACTGGTATTTTTGAAATCTGAATGTTAAACGGTCCTTTTTTGTTACAACTTCTATTGATGTTTATTCAGCCATATGCAGTTGACCTTAAATAACTTCAAGGTTATCATTAATCTTTATACTTGTTTTTGAAATAGCAACTAGAACGACACAAATTTACAAGTCTTCCATTTGTTAGTATATATTTTTGTACATAGCACAGTCTATAATGAATCTGTTTTTATCAAACCTTATGGCTGGTTTGAAAATGGTTAGTTAGTCTTAAATCAAGCAAAAATTAGTGAAAACTTGGACTTAAATAGTTGTAGATAATTTATAGAAATAAATGGAATCATATGTTCCCATGTTGGTGACAAAAATTTAGCTAAATCGTATTGTACATTATGCATTCCTGCTGTGTTTGTTGAAATTCTCAGTTTTTAAGCATGTATTTATAGTTTAGGCTTATGAAAAAAAATCTTCCTAAAATATGCCTTTGTTACTTGTGCAAATTTTTGAAGTGTAATTTATTCAAGAGATGTAGTTTCACTAAACCTATGTATATGCTGTGCTTAGTGATTAGGCAAAGGAAATATTTACGGGCAAAGTTTGGTGGAGGAGATGATGAAATGCATGATGTTGATGATGAGGAAGATGAGGAAGATTATAAACTTACATTAGGTGGGAAAAAATTCTCACACGGTGCTGAGAATCGAAATTTTGAGGTGAGTACACATGAAAAAAAAAATGTTTCCATATGTAAACCATTAATTTGTAGATTTTTCTGGTGCATTTTATTGTTTCTGTTAAGTAATTGTAAAATTTTGGTTTAAGATACAATCAAGTGATGATGAGGCCCCAAAAGAAGAGGAAGAATTGGCATTACAAATACAAAGGGAGAAGGCAAAATCCTTAACAATGGAAGACTATGACCTTGTGGATATAAGTGAAGACAAAGATAACGAAAAATTAACTTTGAAGGTTAGTGCTGCTGATTATCTCATTGGTTCATTGCCAAGTGTGGTCAATTTCCATATTACTAGAGGAAAAACATAATGGTGGAAGGAATAATAGGGAAATTCAACATATGGTGAAGGCATATATTTTGAGGTATAGAGGTATGGTATCTGTCATCAAACTTGTAGTAAACTTGTATATCTTTACAGGATGTGTCTGATAAAGGAAACGAAGCAATAAAATCACTGGATAGAGATATAATTTTCACTGTTGATGAACTGAATGCTTTGTCAAAGGAGGAGCAAATGAATGCTTTATACAGGTTAGGATGTTGTCTTTATCTTTAAGCCTATTGATTATGAGTTATAAATTATGATGTTACCTTTTCATGCATTGCTTTAGCTTAATATCTGACATTAGAAAAGAATGTTTTATATAGGTTAGGATGTTGTCTTTATCTTAAGTCTATGTCAATGCTGTCATTGTCCTATGCTTCTTCTTGACTAGTGACTATCTTCTCCTTGCAGGTCTGCTCCAGAATTAGTTGATTGGTTGTCAGAACTAAATGAGGTGCACAGACAACTCGAATGTGAAATTAACCCATTTTTAAGCAAGGTTGTTCCTCTTGTGGTTTTTCTTTTTTCCCTGATCCATGGTCATGCAAACCATGTAAAAAGAGTTTGGCCTGTATAAATATAAAAAAAAAATGCTTATTTTGTATAGGAGTAGAGTCAATCAATTTATATCTATCAATAATATATCTAAAGAGGCTTTCCTTTGATTTTATCATTATTTTTATCTTTTGTGAAGGTTAAAAAGGGGGAAATAGTTATGAAAGGAGAAGTGCGTTATTTTGAGTTGAAGCAGCTTATTTTTCTGTCCTATTGCCAAGCAATAACGTTCTTCCTTCTCCTCAAGTCTGAAGGGCAGCCAGTCCATGATCATCCCATAATAGCTCGCCTTGAAGAGATCAAGAAATTATTGGATCAGGTTTTGTTATTTTCAAAATAGCTAAATATCTGTGACTATAAGGATCTAGTTTCCAAAATCATTTGTCTTATGAATATGGTTAGCATAGTGACATAAAGAGCTTTGGCCGGATGGAGAGCCCCAATATCACTTATTCATGCCTTAGCTTTCTTGTATACAGGATTGTCCATTAATGCAATAACCTGGAAGTAGATGTAAGGGTAAAAATATATGCCAATGACATTGCTTCATTAGTCCTGTTTTGTTAGATAATCAGTGTTTCAACTAACTTTATTGGAAATATGTATGCTTATATTGGATGATTTATTATATTGCATACACCTATATTGGTAGCCTTGCTTACACAGTATACAAACTGGTATAATTCATGCTAGATTAATGTATGAAATATGAACTCTCTAACATGATGTCATCAACTGTGCATAGTTATCTGCTGACATTTACACCATTGATGTGCAATTGCACACAAATATTGGATTTGAGATGAAGTTTGTTTTCCTTGGTTTTTGCAATTTTTTAATGTGTGCCTCTCTCAACAGATAAAACAACTTGACACAAAACTTCCATTTGAACTTGAGGACATTCTTAAAGAAAATAATGGGTTAGAAACAGTACTAAATTCAGATATTGAGAACGCTCCAACGACAAATGATTCTATCGTTAAAAACCAAGAGCAGCCTCTTGTCTCTGCCAAATCAACAGAAGAAACAGTGGTGGTATTCATCACTTGTTAATCTTGGCTTTTATATTTATCTGTCATCCAAATGGCAACCTTAGAAAATGTCCTCAATGGTCAACATTTTTTTATGTACTGATGCAGCCTAACAAGCAAGTTGAGATACAAGAATTGGAATCCTCAAAGGATGGTGTACAGAAAACAAGAAAAGTTAAACCTCAGGTAAATTATAGATCATGGCATGTGATGCTTTTTTACTTTTACTTTGTTTCTATTGAATCTCAATATAGTATACTGGGAGTGTACCTTTATATTTGATTTATTTTTGTTGGTGTAAAAGGTTATTAATTTGACTGAAATAAACCTTAACATGGCAGAAGGATCACATTGGCGCACAGAGTTTGGAAATGCTAAAAGTTAGAGCTTCCCTCGAGGAAAAACTGAAAAACAAGGGTCTGTACAGCTCCATTGCTCCAAAGCCTAGTAATGCATTAAAGCGTTTGAGACCAGTTAATGGGTATAGCTTCACTCTTCTATCCTTTACACTACTTGTTTCAAGCATGTTGGAACTTATTAGCCACTTACAAATTTCACAGCCAGCTCGAAACATATGATGATTTTAATGATGATACCATGGATGCCAATGGGGAAGCTAGATTGATTAATGGTTATGGCTCAAAACAAGTTTCACAATTCCTTAATGCAAATATGAAGAAGCCCAAGGTACTGAACTTCAAAGTTTTGCACGATGAATTTGATGTCTGATTCCCTTTGCAATTCATAGTGGCGTGCACATTGTAGGCTACTTTAAAATGTCATTTTAACCACTGTATGGAAGGACTTGGATCCCTTATGCCCTGTTTGGTAGAGAGGAGAGAAATAGTGTAGATGCAAATAAAAAGGGAGTGGAAATAGGGGAGGAATAAAGTGAAAAGTAAAGGTTTTGGTTGAAGAGAAATAGAGAAGAGATGAGTAGAAATAGGTGAGAAATAGTACTAGTGGGCCCCACTACTTTTGAAATAGTTTCCCTCTTTCTCCCTTCTAGATTGACTATTGAGCTATGGCCCGGCCTGCTGCCAATGTTAGTTCATTTTGTTTGTGTAAAAGGTTGTACAGTATCTGCAGTTTGTGCTATTCATGATGCAAAAGAAATAAAATCTTTCCATTGTTTTAGGCTACAAAATATTCACTCTTTATATCACCTGCTTTTGAAACATCTAACTGATCCTTTTTTTGAGTAAGGTGGTTTCTGGTGATGATGATTTACCAAAGAGAGATGATATTGGTGAAAGGCGAAGGAAACACGAGCTTCGGGTGTTGGCTGGTGCTGGAATTAGGACTGAGGATGATGATGGTGATGATCAGATGACTGATCTTGGACCTAATGAGGTTACCGATGAAGAGGATGACGGTGGAAGTGGGGACTCAGAAAATGAATTTTACAAACAAGTGGAACAACTGCGAGCTGCAAAACTTGCAGCAAAAGCTGAGACTTACTCAAGGTGAAGTTTTGTTAGCCTTTTGGCTCTTTTGTAACTTGTTCTGGATATATTATGCTTTAATATGACTTGGCTATTTCAATTTTATTGTTGCGACCATCTTCAATTTGGTAATAAAGATTGATTGCTGTTGCAGGAACACTTCAGTCTCTTCATTGCCAGAGATTGTAGAAGGAAAGCGCCATATTTCTTCTCAGGTTCTTGCTCAATCTACTATGGTTTTCAATTGAATTGTTCATCATTTCTTACAAAATTGCAAGCATTTACCTTGTTGCCAATATGCTGTAGATTGAGAAGAATAGGGGACTAACCCGCAATCGCAACAAGGCAAAAAAGAATCCCAGAAAGAATTACAAGGTACTCTGTCTAGAAGCATTTATTCTTTGGGGTTAACAAACTCCTCAAATTGTGTTGGTTAGCTGGTGTCTTTCTTGCTTGACATTTGTCTTTATCTTGCTATCCCAATGTGCAGCTCAAGCATCAAAAGGCTGTTAAGAACCGCAAGGGGCAAGTTCAGAGTATCAAGAGGCCGACTGCTCCTTATGGTGGAGAATCCTCTGGAATTAATGCGGCTATCAGTAGAAGCATCAGATTCAAGAGCTGATATTGTTATTAGCTTTACAATATCTTTCCAAAATTATCCAATTTTAAATCATATACGTAGATGGAAGTATCTTGTTTGCTTCGGCGAAAGTATAGCCTGTAGGTGTTTGTTTGGGAGATAAGCATATATGGCATATTAAGTTATTTGCAATTTTGCCAGTTTTGATCCTGTATTTTCAGAGTAATGTTTTAGTATTTTACTTGTCAACTTTGTAAGTGACACTAAAAGAGTTCCAGAGTGCTGGAATGAGCTTTACATGAATTCTAACAGGCGAAAATTATAATAGTGTTGGATTTTTCGTTGACTAAGCGTGTTAGAGAAAAAGTAATAACATTTTTTGACAGACATACGTTAAGATCTTTCTTAACGAAAAATTAAATACAAGAACTGAATACCATTTTAGTAAACTATTGTTTGAATCATTTGTCATTCAATGTTCTGTTCTAGTTTTAGGCTTTAGCAGAGCCAACCAACGAGACGCTAGAGGAAGCTTAAAAAAATAAAAGAGACTACTAGAGAAAGAATGACAATTACACAGTGAATAGTTCTATATAGCACTAACGTTAGCTTTATTTTTTATTTTTTGAGGTTTATTTCTTTTGTATTAACCATGAGATTTAAGTAAATTTTAATGGCTCATCCTAGCCTTCTTAGTTCTTTCTGCTAAATAGGGAATTTGAATGCCATAGATTTGTAAGATAATATAGGAGAAAGTGCAGTCCCAGGATGAGTGCTCCGGTAGAATGTTTCTTATATTATTCATTGTATACAAGTTAGTCGAACCAATAACAATGGAAGATCAGGCATGAGGGTTTTATGGTTTGTTCATGTGATTCTTTATAATAAGTTTTGTTGGATTTACTTCAAAGCTTATTTTTAAAATTTAAATGTTTTTAGTCTTCCGAAGTTCAAATTTTTTCAATTTTAGTTTATGTAAGGGGGTGTTTGGTTTGGTTATTTTTTGTTTTCATTTTTACTGGAAATAGAAAAAAAGTAATGAAAATGTGTTTGATTGGATTTTTGAAAACATTTTCAGTGAAAATATTTTTTCTCAAACGAACAAAAAACTAAAAACAATAAAATCTCGTTTTCAGTTGAAATCAGGAACCTTATTTTAGGTAAAATGAAAATGCGGTGACAAGAAATATAATTTTAAGCAAATCTAAAAATACATTTTCTTTTGAAAACACATTTTCAGTGTTTTTATTTTTTGAAAGCAGAAAACAAGAAGTCAAACCAAACATGTTTTTAAAATTCTAATCTTTTGAAAATGAAAACAACTTTTAGAAAATGAAAACAAAAAATAAAAACAGAAAATAAAAAGCAAATCACATCTAAGTTTTTTTATTCATTTTTAGTCTTAGTAAATTTGGGTTTTTTAAGTTTTGATGCTGGTAAGAAATTTATTCATTTTTCATCTTGTCAGTTTACACAATTTTAATTTTGGTCTCTTTAAGATTTTATTTTTTTTATTTTTAGTCTTCATAAATATGTGCTTATAAGGACCAAAATGAATAAAAAAAGTAAACTTAAAAATAAAGAAAAAATCAAAAAATCTTACAAGAACTAAATTGAAAAGACATGCACTTACATGAACTAAAAACAAACAAAAGAATTTAAAGGAACTAAAATTAAAAAAAAAACATATTTATAGGGACAAAAACATTTAAGTCTTTTTTAATTGTAGGACAAAACTTGTGTATTAAAATATTTTGCACTTTATCTCAATCGAATTGAAATTTTACCTTAACGATTCACACCAACATTTTGCTGACCTTTATATATGTAATATCTAATAAAAATTCAGATTGATTGAAGAATTACTAGTCAAAAAAAAAAAAAAACTAACTGAACCCAAAATTTGTCCTTATTTTTAGTCTTGTACTCGTGTGTTAAAGGAAAAAAGGGAGCGCACCCTACTTATTATGATTCCACTTGCAATAAATACTTATTTCAACTGGAAATTAAAACTTTTCCCGTTAACTTTTATTGCATGGATTATTGAGATGAGACTCAAATTCTGAAGAGAAACACTAGAAAACTTAAAAGCTACACTTAAGTTTTGCCCTTGTTTTTTACTATTGTACTTTGTATGTATGTATTAGAAATTACGTCTTGTCCATACATACTTTTGTCTTGTCCATACATACTTTGGTGCTCGTGTGTACGTACACACGTGTGTGTATGTACTAGAAATTACGTCTTGTCTATACATAATCTTGTGCATGTACGTACACACGCGTGTGCGCACCCTACTTATAATTCCATTTATCTTACAACAAATACATATTTTATCAGGAGGAGAAAAGAGATTTATCTTCTACTCTCACCTTTTATATCCCAACCGGAAACAAAAGAATGTTTGTGACCTACGTATAATTTCACTTCTCTTACAATGAATACTTCTTTTATCATGAGAAAGAGATTTATCTTCTCCCACCTTTTATATCCCAGCTGAAAGCATAAACCTACAACACGACTTCAAGCAACCTCAAAATCTGAGCAAATCAAAACTTCCCAAAGTTGGTTGCCAGGGACATAATACAATTAAAACCTAGTAAAGCAAAACCTGAAGCCTCAAATTTTCAGGTGCACGAGTGCAGTAGTCGAAAAGCAATTTAGAATGCATTAGGAAGAACATTGATTCCATCACGAAGAACTGGCATCAGAAGCCTTTTTCTCCTTCTGTTTTTCCCTCTTTTTCTTGTTTCGTAATGCATTCTTGCTCAGTGGTCTAAATTAATCAACAAATATAGTCATTAATAACAGAATATAAATCATAAGAACTTAAGAATAAAAGAAAGGAAAAGGGGGAGGAGGAAAGGTACTTACTCTGCAGGAGTCTCTCCAAACAACTGCAAATACAAATCATTTTAGCATCATTAGAGACATAAACTAAAAAATGAAACTCAGCTCCAAGGGTTCAAGACAAGATGCATAAAGATATACTGGAACAATTTGACTACATGCTATGCCATGCTTAATAGCTGAAAAATTATATTGACAATTAAAAATAGAAAGAATGACAGCATAGTTTCTGCATTGTGTACCTCTGCCTGAATAGCAGATGCATTCTTAGCATGTGGAGGACGATATGCAGCAGGTTTTTGTGTTGGGGGGTTGGTAGAGGAGGCTTTTGTAGAAGTCTGGGTTGACTTTGGTGGTCCTTGACCTGAAATTAGTTCATGGTCTTCAATGAGCAGAAAATATAACTCAGAACTAAATGAAATTTTATAAGCATCATAACGAACCTGATGGTTTCTTATCTTCAAGTTGTACCAAATTTAGAGACTTAATTAATTCAGCAATATCACCAAACTTACTGGGTGACTCTGGTTTCCAATCAGCCTGCAAATAGTTTGCATACGATTCAATAAAATCTGTGAAAAATGATCAAAGAAACAATTAATCAGCAAAAGTTTAAGACACCACTGACCTGGTACAATTTATCAAACATCTTTTTGAAGTATAATGACCCATTGTAGTGAAAAATCTTGATCCTTCAATACAAGAAAATAAAATATAACAAAAAAAAATGTGTGAATAAGACTATGACCACCAAAAAAGTGGAAATCAACATATAATATAACAATCAGTAAAATGTTCTATAAATTATCTGAGTTATCGTCCTATAAAAGCCCATAAGTGTTGTTCAAAGTAATCATTGACTAATTATAATCAAATCAATGGAAAGTGGAAACAGAAAATCAGGATGACATTGTACACTTAACAACAAAATAATGTGCCCATGGGTAGAAGATTGCATATTTTTAGGCATTGAGTAATTCAAGATCCTGCTAATGACCAAATATTACATACCCATTGTCAACTTGAAGCCTTGGAGCTGTTGTAGCTGTCATGAAATAACACCCATCCGGAGACCATTCACTAGTCACAGACCATTCAGCCTTAGTGGCTCCAAGTTGTTTCTTATCTATGTAATCCCAAAATACCTAGCACATAAACGTGCGAAACATATGAAATCTGTTAGTGGTTCCAAATTGTCACATATGAAGTTCACATAAGAAACATGTGTTTGCAATCTTGCATGCATTTGAGCATGAGACATGGAAGTACAGCAGATACTTGCAATTTCTTATTTCCTTCAATTATTGTTTTAATAACTAACAAAAAATGCTACGTGAATCGTTGGGAACCACTATTTTTGGGAAATAATCACTTCCTTCAAAGCTCTTCTGAGAAGCTATCAAAATCAAGTGATTATTTCTTCAAAATAAATTGAACAAGGAATTCACTCAGTACTAAAGACCAAAGGCACAAAAAATATAACATTTTAAGTGATTCTTATACTCTAAAAGTGATTGTAAGTCATAATTTGTTTTTCAACAAGGTTAATCAGTAACCCTAGATAAGTCATTACAATCAGATCTTTTCCACCAGAAAGGAAAAATCAAAACAGAGCATAATGATTCAAATAGTCAGAACATACCATATCACCAGGCAAGTTACCAAAGCCAGCCAAACACAAAACTGGAAGCTAACAATCAAGGAGCCCATATTTAGATGCTCATGTCATAAGAATATAGAGCCACTTCAAATTTCCAATCCCAACCAAAAACCCTCAGGCCACAGGGCCTTTAAAAATTTAAAAGAGAAAGAAAAGAAAGAAATCTTATGTCAGGTAAGTGTTTAAAATTTATTTGACTAAATACAAAGAATGCCAATTCATCAGCAGAGGATACATTTCCCTTTTGGGTTCCAGCGAATAGTGTTGTAAGGACCAGTTCCAAGCTCTAGTAGAGGATTGCACTTCTTGTCAAACAGAGTTGCTTTAGCAGGCATAACTAAAACAAGTTAAGGAAAAGTGAAACATTCAAGAGATCTATAAAAAAAACCATTAAAAGAGTGATTAATATAATGAGGACATAAATTACTCATCATCTGACTTCTTAAAAATGTACAACTCATAAGGCATCAAAAAGTATGCAGAAAATATGTAATCCAGTTTGGTATATTATGGCATATCAAAAACCATATTTTAAGAGGGATTAGGTTTTTCAAATAGAGAAGATAGAAAGAAGCAGCTCTAATGTATTTTTGAAAGCATTTCCTATCATGAATATAAAATCATCTCAAAATAAATGTGCTTTTCAGCCAAAATGGGGTTCATGACTTTACCATAAGTACTGTTCTGTATAACGTATCAAACCTTACCTAGCCTAGTATACCATGTTAGCAGATCTTCAGCAAATATCAAATAGTGGTAACTTTAGTGCATGCTATTTATATCCATATTGTATATATCATAGAGAAAAGGATACACCCATATACAACAGCAAATTCCAGGCCAGAATATGACCACTGAGCATCATGAATGGGCCCATCTTTCCCTGCCAATTTGTTTAAAAAAATAGAATATTACCCTTCTTATAGACATTATATAACCAATTATCAGTTCTTTTAGTAGCAGCAAGAACATACGAAGAGGCACAAGTCCTTCATGCATCCCATCTGTGGTCAGATAGCATAATTTTGATTCTCCATAGTAACTCTGATTAGTTTTGTCAACGTCTGACTGCACCACCACTAGAAGCCCAGTTGAGCCATGATTCCATTTAAGTTGGGTGGTTGAACATCGGAAAAAACTACGTCGAGCAACAGGTTGACTTTGAGACGCATTTCCACAAGCAAATATCTGTACACTAGCAGGAATCCCCTACAAGGTAGAAAACTTCATAATATTCCCATCAAAATTGAAAAGGTGTGATAAATAATCATTATTTCTAGATGCCTGCCACACAGGACATAAACCTGAAATTTAAACCTTTATTTAATGAGACATAATGAACAAAGAAGACTGCATATGCAAAGAAATTCAGATTAGATTTCCTATTATATGATCTGTGTTTAGGGCAACATATTTTCATAAGACACAGTCATCAGTCATTCATTCATAGGCTACCAATCTGATCTAACAACCCCCAAAAAAAAATCAATAATCAATAATTCCATTCTTTGAATGTTCACCAATTATTGAAAATTATAGAGAGGAAGAAAAATGAGAAACATGTATCGGAATCCATGTCTTAACGACACAGTGGAAAATATCATGTATAGTTTTACAATTACCCTAATTATTGTAATTACATAACAGTATACAACATATAAATACCCTATTTACAATTTTTCTGTCAGCCAAGAATTTAGAAGAAAATGAAAGATGCTTGTCCTCCAAATACTCAACTTCTATGTATCAGCAGTTCATAGAATTTCATATTTCATATATTAAAAACCTAACAAACAGCATGCCAAATTATCTAATACCAAATTACCATTCATTGATTTATTTGCAAAAAACTGAACTAAGCCTCCACGATAAGAATTAAATTGAGAGACACAAACCTTGGATTCTGGAACAAATGCAGCTACATGAGATCCCGGTAAACTAGAAAGCTCAGCAGCAGCAACTCCCTGAACTCTCAACCGACAGACAACTCCCTTCGAAAAATCCCCAGTATCAAAAAATTGTACCTCATTAGTGGCCAACCGACACACAGTAGCTTCATCAGAACTAAACTGAATCGCAGGCCTGAACAACAGACAGACACGGTAACAGTTATTTAAACAAACTTCTCTATAAACACTTATAAGAAAAGAAAATTAAAAAAAGTGAAATGAAATCAGTTGCTCCTATAAGCTAAAATCAGCTCATGTGTATACAAATCTATAACTGTCATTTAACTTCTCCATAAACTGATTTTAACTTATGCATGAGTTAAATTTAGCTTATGGAAAAAGCTAATTTCATTTTGTCCTTCTTATTTCCTTCTCCTATACTAATCTATAGAAGCTCTGTCCTTTAGCTTCTCTACAAACTGATTTTAACTTATGCATAAGCTAATTTTAGCTTATGAAAATAGCTTATTTCATTTTTCCTTCTTATTTCATCCTACGAGTTTGGGTAAGCTTATGAAGAAGAAAAAAATGAAATGAGCTTATCAATAAGCTAAAATTAGCTTATTTCATTTTATCTTCTTATTTTCTTCTCCTAGAAGTTCTTCTGGATAAGTTTACCCAAACAGGTCCTTAACGGGCAAGGTTATCTAAACAGAAGCAAGGTCATGTTAACCAGAAGCATAAATTTGGTAAGAACTAAGAACACTTTGGTTTCCACAAATAACGAAATGATCACACACCAATTGGCTTTCGTCATGTTCTTCTGCGACTGCTGGTAAACCGCAGCACCGGTCTCGATGCTCCACAGCGTTACATTCTTCTCCTGCGGCCCCGAAGGCTTCTGGAAGGTTTGCAAGTAAGTTCCTTTGGGTGACAAGGCCGCAGCAACGACATTGGGCACTTCAAAAACCCTAATCTCCTTGGCAGTGCTGCAATCGTACACGCTAATCAGCGAGTTCGATTTCGTCACCATGAGATTGGATCCGTCGTCGCTGAACTTCGCATTGATGCAGTTCACTTTCTCGAGCTTGACGCTTGGTTGATCGTTCGCGAAGGGGGGTCCGGTCCAGAGCGAGAAATCCTCTGGTCCTCGAACTGAGAGAACGAAACGGAAATCAAAAGTTAGAGAGAAAATGAGAGAGAGAGAGAAAAACGATTGAATCGATAGATACCTAATATCTCGAGAGATGGTGAATGGCTATTTGATGCCATTGGAAGCGAAACGAAGGAGAAATTTAAAAGCTTGTTGTTTGTGGATTGTTACGGCCTCGCCGGAGAGGCACGCACGCGACAAGCTGCTGCTGCTGCTACTGCTACTATACTCTGCTATTCTAGGAAGGGAACTCAGTTCACTTATGCTTTTTACAAATTTATTTTGTGCTTAAAATTAAAAATATTTTTTTATTCGTTTTAGGTGAAATCATATATTTTTAATCATTTATCTTATTTTTATATGCTATTTGATCCTTTGAGTTAAAAAAAATAGTTCTTTATTTTGTTAATAGTATTATCGTAATGATAATTAAAAGGGTAAATATTCTTTTTTTTTCAAAAAACATGAACCGATGAGATATTGATTTTTGAAAAAGGAAAAATTTAACTTTAGTAATGTATAAAGAGTGCAATTGATTTGTCTCATCATTAAATTTGTGAAACAATTTTATTATTAAGTGAATCAAGTATCAATTTGATAATAATTTATATTTTTTTAATAATTAATTTGACATTAAGTTATAAAATTGAATGATCAATTTGTCATTAGATTGTCGGCATGATCTATTTAGATTAAATTTAAATTTTTCATCTTAAAAACATTACTTTAGCACCATTTCATACTCTCATGAACCAAAATGTTTATTTATCCTAATTAAAAATTACCACAAATAATACCTCTTTTTTTAATACCGCAATTTGATTTTGTTCTCGTTAAAGATTTCAAACTTGTGTCAAATTGATTGAGTGGTCTATTTGGTAGTTGAAATTGTTCCAGTACATGTTTTAATACAAATCCAACGGATAAAAACAAAAAACAAAAATAAGTAATGATTCTTTAACAAAATTACTTTTGCTTCAAAAATAATTTTTATGAGAGATTTCACTAATACACTATTTAACCTCCTTCCCCATGTGTTTCTTTTATTTCAATTTTTATAACTTTAAATTTTAGTCTTGTAATCTTTAAATAATAACAACTAACATTATTGTATAATTTTTTTATGGTAGTGTTTGATTCATAGTATAATTTTATATTCTCATAAATCATGTTTTCCGAAATAATATATCTAAGAATTTTATTCTCATTAACATGTTTGATTATTATTTAGTAATTTCATAAATAAAGTTAAAATTTATCTAATTAAAAAATAAAATTGAAAAAAATAGGTAGAAAAATATCGTGACAATAGGTAGTATTTTCAATAAATGTTAGGTTTTAATTTGTTAATTTATGAGAATAGGTAGTTATTATAAAAAATAAATAACTTCTATTCCCATAAGAATATCATATACACATCTCCTTCTCATAGGAATAGAGTTTGCTTACAATATGACAGTAAAATATATTTAAGAATATATTGTCATAATCTTCTAACAATCATGAAAGTATTTATTCTTACCCTCATATTCTTGAGAATAAAAGAACATGACTTGAAACAAGTGTCTCCTATGTAATAATAATATCATCCTGACATATCAATAACTTGTTGGTCCAAATAAAATTGAGTTCGATCTATTTAAATAGGATTTCAATTTGACTATTGTGTCCGAAAAAAATGTTATTAAGGGATGAGACCTCATTAAAGATGTCAATCAAGTTCTTTAATAAAATTTACTTATTAACAAAATCTGTAAATACTTCATAGTTGATTAAAAAATAGGGTAAAATATGTTTTTGGTTCATGAACTTTCAATCAAAGTTGGTTTAAGTTTCTCTAATTTCAAATCAATCAATTCGATCTCTAAACTTAAAAAAATAGGTGAATTTAGTTTTTGATCACTGACGACCAAGGAACCAAATAAAAACTAAATTCACCTATTTTTAAAAATGTACATCGTCTTGGTCGACTCATCCTAAAGAATTGTCTTACCCATAAGCATTTATGGCACAAGGCTTAATGCTTGAAGGATTGTACATCGTCTTAGTCAACTCTCTTAACGAGACTGACCCGATGATACTAAAGACAAAAAACCTACCCATCACCCTAATCAACTCTCTCAAAGAGATCGACTCACACCAATGCCAGCAATAGATCCTACCCATCTCTAATGGTCATCTGAGTCATGACTAAACATGGCGATAAGACATATAGTACACTATGTATATGACATGTCTAAGGTGCACATCAATGCACTAATACCGTATGCAGAGCCAATAAGATTGTATGTACAGAGACGTGTGCCCCTCGAGGGTTAATATTATAAGGCACATGTAAAGTATTATCGTGAGACGCTCCATATAAATAGAGGTGAGCTCCATGTTATACCTCATGTTCATGAGCTAAGTAGAGCCTTGGGACACTACCTCCTTCCTATGTGAACAAAAAATATAAGTAACAAATTGATTGATTTAAAATTATTAGAATTAAAACAAAACTTAACTAAAAGAGCACGGCTAGCAATACATTTTTTAACACATACTTTCTTATTAGTTAAAATATATAAAAAATTACAAAGTTAAGGTCAAGAGTCATTAAATTAAATAAGACGTGAATCTGATTAAATTTTATGTCAATAAATGAAAAAAAAATATGCTCAAAAAAGTGAGTTAGAGAGTATGACTATAATATTTCTTTTACTGAAAATATAAGGATTAAAAATATATTAAAAAAAACCATATCAAGCATAAGGCTATTTTCCTTGCGTAGACAAGCCAGAGAAGCGGTTTGTTCCGTAAATTCCGTCAACGTACCATTGGCATTTGATAGTGGTCTTACCTTTTTGGAACCCACGCCTGCACACTCACTGCACCACTCTTCCCTTGTCCTTTTCCCTTCTCTCTTTTTTTCCCAACACAAAACCTACATTACAGCCTCTCCACGGTGTCTGTCTCTCTCACTCAAAAAATGGTGAACGACTTCATTGTCTGCATTGACCGGATCATAGCCTCCACGACCTGTTTTGGATCAGTGAATGAAAAACACTGTGATGGTGTTGACCCAGTTATAATCCCCGTCTCTGACAATGGTGGAAAAGTGTGCTCCTCTTCTTCTTCTTCTTCATCTTCAAACAAGGATGATGATGTTGTTGTTGTTGTTGAGTGCAGAATATGCCAGGAAGAAGACCAAGCACAAGCCATGGAGGCACCTTGTTCTTGCAATGGCACTCTCAAGGTGGTCCTTTTCATAAAGTTTCTCTCTTTTTCACTCTCAATCCCAGTACCCAAAATAACTAACTACCTCTACATGTTGGAAATAATGTAACTTGTTAAGAATTAGGAACACCAAGTGGCTGTCGGGGTTGTCATGTTTCTTAAAAGTGAGAAAGTTTTAATATTAGTGAGCAACTTATAGGACTATGAGTTGATACCCTTCTCTGTATTGGTATTCTGTTTTTACTTGTCATGCCCCTCCTTTTAAGTAGCACGAGTCTGCAGGCATGTAGTGTCCTTAGTCTTTACTTGCCTCAATGCAATGGCTTCTTGAATTAGTTCAATTGCTGTTATTGAAAGCATTTCAATTATTCACGATCATGTTATATTGTTTCATCTCATGTTGACTCGTGTTGCATCACTTGCATCTGTACAAGAGGAAGAGGAAGAGGGTTGGGAGTTCAGTGAAGTTTTTGTGATTCCTTGTGGATACTGGTCTGGTGTAGTGGTTTTGAGTTTTGACTTCAAGTTGGCTTATGAACTTGTTTGCTCACTATTTCTTGGCATGCAGTTTGCTCATAGAAAGTGTATCCAAAGATGGTGCAATAAGAAAGGAAATACAATATGTGAAATCTGTAATCAGGTTGGGGCTTTTTTCAATTCATTCATGATCTTTTTTTCCTTCATGAGTTGCCTAAATTAGAAATGATGAGTTATCCTTTCACTCTTTTTAGGCATTTTCACCAAATTATTCTCTTCCACCGGTCAGAAGCAATGCAATTATGACGAATGATATTAGGTAATTTTGAACATGTATTGGACTAACTGATTTATATATGACTTTTTCTTAATTTCCATCTTATGAAAGGTTTTGCTTAATGCCTGCGAGTTGTGAGCTGAAATTTTCTATGTAAGCCTTTGGCTGTTTATTCTTCATTCTTGTGTCTCAGATATGACTAGGAAAATGATCTTGTACTAGGTACAGAAAATTGATTCAATATGGTAAAGGAATTTTATAGAGGGCGAGCCCTGGTGCAGCGGTAAAGTTGTGCCTTGGTGACTTGTTGGTCATGGGTTCGAATCCGGAAACAGCCTCTTTGCATATGCAAGGGTAAGGCTGCGTACAATATCCCTCCCCCATACCTTCGCATAGCGAAGAGCCTCTGGGCAATGGGGTACGAAGTTTTTTATGGTAAAGGAATTTTATAGAACTTTGACTTTCCAATAAATGATTTGGCTTTGGAATAAAATGATCTCGCATGGTTAGACCAAGGACATTGGAGAAAATTAAAAGGGATCTTATAGTGAATATCCCTGAGAATTTGGTTTTTAACCAAACTCAATTGTTATTGATGAATGGAAAAGAAGTTGCACTAACAAAATTGGATGCATTTTAAAACTGTCTAGAATTACTTCCCTGCAAATTATTTTCTAAATTTTGATGCCAGAAATTGCATATCATATCAACAAATATATTAGGAGACAATTTGGATAAACTTCTCAACAAACACTTATATGAGTAGAAAATAAAATGAATTAAGAAGGTAAAATAAATCAAACTTCTCGCATAAGTTAAATCAACTCATATACCTCAACTTTTTAAAATCTCCTTCATCTTACTTCTCTATAAACTCTTATACACCTGATAAAAAAAGAATCATGTATGATACCTTTTTGATCATTCACAATTCTGCTCTATGGTTCATCCCATCTTTAGATATGAAAATTCAAAGTCTTCTCAATTTCTGCACCTTCCCCTTGGATAAGCATTTAGCACAATATCCCTACATTGGAAATATATAGATATCTTGCTCTCTCCAAAAACTATAAAGCCTCAATCTGCAGCAATGAATTCTGGAGAGGTGATAATGAATAACTTGGTTTTTGCATTAGATATTATTCATTGCAAGTTTAACAAGGTTATCTTGTTATGGTTGAAGTGTCAATTTTCAATTCAATCATGCAGCCAGCCACAATTTGATTATTTTCTACTTAACTAAGTTATGCATCATAGCTAGTGGTCTTAGTAACATAAGTATTGGCTTTCCATTTTAGATGTTTTAACAATTAACTGTAGGTCATCCATGTCACTTGGATGCTTGCTATCTCTCATTTTCTGTTGTCAGAACAGTCTCAGTATTGTGATTGGATAAAACTCAGTCTCAATCAACAGGTACTGAGTTCATGAGGAATGTTGTTAACTCATCAGAAATCTGAGGGACATTCCTTGGAGCTAATTTGCAAGATTTTATCCTTGTCCTGGCATTAACAGCTAATATTGGTCATTCCTAATTGTCTACCCTCTAAGGCTCTAACCCTCTTCCCTTATTTCAAAAAAATAGGAATTAATTGATGCAAGCTGTTGCCACTATTCCAAATGTAGGGTCTGTGTCACTATTTTTATCCCAATTGCTATTGCTACTCCCAACTCAAGATGTGTAAAGCTTTTGTTAATTTATTTATATCCCTCTGGCCCTCACCTTTTTTTAATGCTTCTTTTCATATCCATGATCAATTTTTCCTCGATTAAGATTTATATCACTCCCATATACAGGCAAGAATGGGGGCACAATGCTGATCTCCGTGTGGCTCTAGCTTCAGCAGAGCAGCAGTTGCTGCAAACTGAATATGAAGATTATGCCATGTCACAAACCAGTAGCATTGCTTTCCTTCGCTCTGTGACTCTCATTGTAAGGAAACAGATTTAATATTAAAGCATGTGTTGTTTCATCCTTTCTGAGAGTTGATATGGCTAATGATAATAATATTATACAGATGCTGATGATTTTGCTTGTACGTGAAGCTTTAATGGTCACAAAGAACTCTGTAACTGGGCAAGATGCATCGATAATCTTTAATGTAAGTAGCATGTTCTGACAACTTCCTTTCTCAGCATGTCCACATCATCTCATGTGTGTTTGATACCTCTGATTAGGAGGGTCTATGTTAGGAGGAATAGGAATGAGAGATGAAAATTGGAACATTATGGCTATTAATAGTAATAGAAACCACCAGTATTAATAACAAGTAACTGAATAACTGTAATTGGAGTTATTGTGAATATATGGTAGTTATAAGACAGTTAGGTGAAAAGTGTAGGCCACTTTTGGGATTTGAGAAAAGTGAGAGGAGGGAGAGCACCTAATATTGTCATTCACCATAGTAGATCAAAATTCTGATTAAGAAACAATGTGCTGACTCTGGACTCAAATGATTTCAGTCTTTCTTTCATATCATCTGTTCTTTCTAGATTTATTGCGTACTAAATGCTAACTTGGTATGGTTGATGGCAGTTTGAGGTGTCACTCCTTCAATTTGCTGGTGTTCTTTTGCCATGCTTTGCAATGGCACGTTCCTGGTATGCCATACAGAACCGTAGGAGAAGACAGGTATGGCTTTAATGATGCTATTGGAGCATAGTGAATTATATATATATATATATATATATATTGTAGGTAGAAAAAAAAAATGAAGTTCAGGTTCATTGCTTCATATAAGATATATCTTTTGCAGGGCTGAGTGATGCAGAACATAGATGTTATCTTGGCTGGCTGTCACGAAAATCGAGCAGTTACATATAGATGCTACATGCTTTTGTTTGTCAAATGTATTGAAGTTGTGTGTATGCATAGACCATGCCATGGTAAAATATCACAAAATGAAGCGATCTTTCTACGCAATTTTCTGCTCCTATTTCTTCCTGTGGAAAAGGAAAGGAATAAAGTAGCAGCATGTCTCTAGTGTCGTGCACTACACACAAACGTGAACATTAGCGTTTAGATAGGGGTGGAAGTCAGAAATTTTTATGAGGGGCAAAAAGCTGTTAGTTTCTATATGTTTTACAGCGATAGGAATGGTATCAAAATTTCAGGCCTTTAAATTTTCGCTCATCAAACACGATGCACCAATTTACTATTTCTCATCATCATCATTGGCATAATCATGAATAAAGTTCTGCAATAGCAGATATATCATCTGAGCTAAAGGATTTGTCGTAGTAGGAATATTTAGAATTTATAGTTTTGCTTAGTGTAAGAAGCTTTATGTATATTGAAATTACTATTTTCTTTCCATTGATAATTTGTAAACATTATAAAAATCTCTAATGTTACTGCTCTACTCTTTTGATGACGAGGACCAATTATATCATACAAAGTAATTCTCATTAAGAATATTGACTATTTAATTCTTACATAAAAAAAATATCACCCTGAGTGAATTTAGTGTAGTTATTTATTTATTTATTTATTTTTCAGCTGGGGGTGTTACGGTTTGACAGTTTGTATAGGAATCAGATAACTGTTTTGTAGAGTCAAGTATAAGCAGTAGGATGAAATTTCTATATGGAAAAACATAGGTACTTTATGGCTGACCTCTGAATATGGTTATTCGATTTTCATGAGTAAATTACATGCTTCATTGAACTCATAATTGGGTCTTGCCTAATGTGATGACATATACTTTACTTTTCATATTGGTGGAAGAGAATCTCTAGTAATCTTTCTTGTCGTTATCCTATCTCAGTATCATTTCACTAAGATCAAGTGGTTATCTAGAGAGGGGATGTGTTTAGTAGTGAGAGAGACTTTCTCACAAGATAATATTATATTAGAACCAATTACAGGAAGTGTTTATTGTAATTGCACAAGTATCTTCTGCTTTTTTAGGTATTACTTTTGTTCCCTTATAAGAAGTGTTAGTGTAAGGTTTAAGAAAGTATCCGTGTATGTTTTAAATATATAAGGGAGTGTTAATGTAATGTTTTCAAACTTAAAGAGAGATTAGTGTAAGAAAATAAAAGAGTGGGATTACCTGTAATTACACGAAACTTAAAAAATTATTGCTATAATTTGTTCTAGATATTATTACAAATAGAAAAAATAAAACATGCAACTCAAGTCATGGATTTTTTCAAGAAGATACTTTAAAAAAAAAAATAGTCATATGATTTTCTTTTATAGGCAAATGTTAAATGTTAGTAAGTTACGTTAGTGGGGGTATTGAAACCCAATATCTCCTAATTCCGTATCACTCTAATACTTCTACCCTCAACTACGATAACCTTATAACTATCAACATAGTCATATGATATAGTGTGGTTAGTCTGGGTTTTTTTTTCTCTCCTAAAAAAGAGAAGCCCGATGTTGGTCTTCTAAATTTAAAAAGAAAAAATCATTTTAATCCTTGAAATTTGAAAAAAAAAATACAGTTTTAGTTTCTCAAATTTATCGTTTAGAGACTAAAAGTTGTTTTAAAAAATTCATTTTAGTCCCTTAAATTTAGTGCTTAAGGATTAAAAATATATATTTTTCTCTTTAATTTGGATGCCAAGACCGAATTTATTCCAAATTTTAGGAACTAAAACTATAATCAAGCTTAAAAGTTCTTTTAAGTTATAAATAACTTATTTTAAATAATAAAATATAAAAATAAATTACTTTTAAAAAGCTTATGCAGAGCTTAGAAGAATTTTTCACATAAATAATACAAAAAATTAATTATTTACACAAATAATAGAACTGAAAAATCATTTACATGAATGATACAAATTAATGTTCATGTTAAGAAATCGATTCCTGAGTAATCGATTTCTTAACGTGAACATTTTTTTTGTCTTAGTTTAGAAATCGGTTTCTCGGTAACTAATTTCTAAATTGAGGTTTTTTTTAAACGCATGTTTTGATATCGATTCCCCAAAATTCATAACGTGTGTTTTTAATTTTTTTTGTAATCAACCTTAAGAAGTTGGTTTCCGAGGAATCATGAGGAACTAATTTCATAACGTGATATTTATTTTTTGTTATTTCTTTTTTAATTTTTTTGTTTTCATAAATTGTTTTTAATTTTTTTTTCTTTTTAATTATCTACATTTATGTTTAAATTGTTTGAACTGAAAATAATGTACAATATGAGAAGACTTTGTATTATTTTTGTTATTTCTTTTAATTATATTTGTAGTTTAAAATGAAATAAAGTTGATTTAAAAGAAAGTGATGTTAAAAAACAATTTTAAGATGATACTCCTACGATATTATTTCTTTGTATTATTTTTCTTAATGATTTGAGTCTATTGTCCAATATAAAGAAAATTAGACTTATATAAAAAATTTAATATAAAATAGATTTGTAAATAGATTAATATATCAAATTAAACTTTTAAATAGATTAAATGAAGCCTAAAAATAAAATCTACAACAAATAATATAACTTTTAAAAGTAATTAAGCAAGTTGAACTGAACTAAAATATTTTAAAATTATCAACAATAGAACAAAATATTTAAATTTGAAACAATACAACAAAAATTTTAAAATACAAAGAACATGACATAAATTCAATGTTGTTGGCTTAGGCCTACATGGTGGGGGGAGTTTTCTTTGAATGGTCTAGGATGCGACACATGAAACATCACTTTGGTTGACACGATTCTGAGATATTAATTTTGGAGTGGATGCGGGAAGAGACAAAATCACCCTTAGAATTTCTTTTTTTGTTTGGGTCAAGGCAAATTATTGGCTCATGACATGGTGACCAATACGCTTCGTTACACAAGATGTATGTAGTTCCTATACTCACAGTGAGCATGCTTACAAGCAACAACAACATGAGAACAAATCATGTGCAATTTTTGGAATTTGCCACAGTCACACCTTTTATCCAATCTGACCGTGAAATCTTTAGTGGGCCGATCCTCTCTCAGGTTTATCGTCTCCTGGATCAAGAACTGTCTATTGCATTGATTGAACTCAAGAATTGAGCGTTTTCCTTTCTTTGTGCATCTTTGATGGCCTTGCTTAGTACTTGCGTATAAACTTGGCCAGATGCAAGCATTGTTGTGGCTTTTCTCCCTCTTTTGTTGAACAATGCATTACACCTTAGATATGCTGATTTTATTGGTACACCTATTGACAGATTTCTTGATTACCAAATTAATCGAATAAGCAAAATTGGTGCTCATGTACCCCTATTGTTGGCCACCATCCCATGCGAGAGTCCATTTTTCTAGCAGAATCTCACTGAGTCAATTAATTGCCCGATCAACATCTGCTTCCTCCCTCAAAATGTTGTAGTAGTGATTGAACGTATGCTCTGTCTTTGCATATGCTGAGTAGTTATAAACATACAATTTTAATATTATGAATAATACAAAATGAAATGATATTTAATATGAAGAGAAAGAAGTTTGACACTCACCCATATTGATAATTAGTTTTTTTATGACATTGTTATTGTACCATATTTATAATGTTTAATGACTTGTCACATACATTTCAAAAAGAACAACCAAGATCCCACCAATAAAATGAAGGCCTAGATATCACTGATTGGAGCAATGCACATTGAACAACCAAGATCCCACAGATAAAATGAACGACCTAAATATCACCGATTGAAGCAATGCACGTTGAAGAACCAAGATCCCACTAAATGAATTATGTTACTGTTAGATTTTTCTATAAATACAATGCATGTATTGCCATCATATACACAAACTCAGAAACTCACTTTCTCTCATTCTCATATATCTTTCTTTAACTTCTTCTTGATGTTAGTAACAAAGCCTAAACCATGGCATCTACAACTGCTCCTTTTCTTTGGAAACAACACCTTCATAGATTTGGAGAAGTACGTAATACATTCTATTTAATTGAATGTTAATTATGTTTGATTCACACATAATGATGTTGTTATTATTTTAATTTTTGTAGGTAATAAACGATATAATCCAGTCATATGCTTAGGCTATGCCTTCTCCAGATCCCAGAATTGAACCTTTGTTGGTTAAAGTTAGATTTTCAGATGTTGCAAAGCTCCAACAAGTTAAAATCGACAATGCTTTAGTGGTTGCTTTGGTTGAAAGGTGGAGACATGATTCATACAAATTTTATCTTCCTGATGGTGAGTGCACAATCACCTTGGAAGATGTTACTATTTAATTGAGTTTATGCATTGATGGAAGACCAGTTATTGGCCCAACATATTATGATTGGGAACAAATGTGCACAAAATATATAGGTATTGTTCCCCCAGAGAATGCACTGGTGGAATCATCACCTAAACTAAAATGGTTAAAAAAAACATGTTGACTCTCCCAGCAGAACCCACACAACAACAATTAGCAGCCTATTGTAAGGCATACCTTTTAGGGCTGATTGATGGGTGTTAATGCGAGACAAGTCAGGGAATAAAGTTCACTTGATGTATCTATTCCTATTAGAAGATCTTGATCGCGCTGGTCAGTACAACTAGGGTTCAACATGTCTAGCACATTTGTATAGAGAAATGCGTAGGACTATTTATCCCACATTCAAAAAATGGAAAGATGTATAATGTTGATATAGTCTTGGCATGGTATCACATATCGTTCATTCAATCAAGGGTCGAGCGCCAACTGTCATACTCACTTGCAACTAGATAAACAAAAATTTCACACTCAAACAAAGTCCATTTTTGGTGATATATTTGACATTAACATGTTATATTTCACTAGATGGAGCGACAGAAGGCTACAATTTTCTGGAATCTCACACAATGATGTGATAGGCTATAGGTCAAGATTCGATAACATGCGTAACAAGGAGGTTGAACCATTTGTTTTTGTTTCATTTATTCAAACGTCAATCACATTGTTTTTTTAAAATTACTAATGCAATTTATTTTTTCAGTTCCATTGGATGCTTTATAGAGGTTTTGAGTCATTTCTGTCAGAAAATGCATACAAGTATTCCCAAATATGGATTGCTTGTGTGGCTTTAATTTGTTTACCAGTGGTTGTATGACATCAAATTAGCAGGGGCATGCTCCAATTTGAACTTTGTCAAGACATACCAAATCCACCACATAATCTTGACAAAGTTCATCATACTAATATGAAAGGACATAGTGACACAAATTTGGCAGAGAAACATCAATGGTGGATTACAATTTGGAAGGAAAGATACAAATATGTTAATCGGCCAACTAATTCTAGGAAAGATTGAACATATGAGTCACTACATGAATCGGTATCGAGCAAATTCAAAAATTTGCCTAACATAGTTTGCAATTTATGTAAACATTGTTGTCACATCTCGTTTAGCTCCAAACATGGAAACTGAACAACATTCTCCACAACAAAGTCCACCAGTCGTTGTCAGCATGCATAATAAAAGACTACAACCACATGTTCAATCATATGAATTCACGCCACAACCTCGTCATCATTAAGAAGATTATGAGTACAATCAACAGTTCTTCAATGCTAGCGGAGAAGAATTTATGAGCAATCTCATGGGTACAAATCTTTGAACACCGGTGTCTGCTTATGCATACATGCAAAGTATGCCCATACCTTCGTTTGCATCCTTTCACCAAAGTATTGCCGATAATTCTTCCACTAATGACTTCATCTAGGAAGAACAACCTGTTGTTCCTAATGAACAACTTGAATCAAAAGTACATAGATGAGTACGTCGACAAGCGACAAGAAACAAATAACCTCCCATATATGGAATTGGTGGACACAAACTTGCCCTTGTTAATTGTGTCTTATTATGTTGATTGTCAATTTACCCTTGTTAATTGAATGAATACTGAATAATGCATTAATTGACTAAGCACTGTACTTTTCTTATACAAATTGATTGAACATTCATTTCTTCAAGACGATTTGACCTCATGTTGTTTTCCCCTATACAATTTGACCTCACATTGCTTGTTTTGAGACGATGTGACTGCACCATGATTTCTACGGGACGATTTATTTAAACATTGTTTTTTTGAATATCACAAACCAAACTTAAGACTCAATCTAAACCATTTATATTGTTGGTGTGATCTCAGCCATTGGTATTAGTCACGTAAGAACAATAGATCACCCAATATATATAGTAGTAGGCGGGTTAGATACAACTCAACACCTTTGTCTGATATTCACCCTATTGCTTAAAATATGGAAAATGTATCCACTCTTGTGTATTACGATGGTGACATGATTCCAACAGATGAAGGGGTGGTGTTTAAATGTCCTACTAATCCAAAAGTCATCACAATAAATGAGGACATATTGCTTGCTGTCTTAAGAAAAACAATTTTTGACGCCAACGGAGGTAGTAGAATTGTAATAGATTTTTTTTTACGGTCAATCAATCTATATAGGTGATGGTTGTGTTGCATACGACTGTATGAAGCTCAAACACAAAGATGATGTAGGAAAAATGTTTTTCATCTATCCAAAATTTAGTATCAAAGGTACAATTGAGTTGAATGTAACTTTTGAACGTTCTCCTAATGAAATCTTTGTCCTACTGCACAAACCAAGGAAAACTAGAACAACTGATGAGATAATTGCTCTAATGCGTGATGAATCTAGGTAGTCATTGCGCAAACTACTTGATGTTACTTTTTTAGAATAAACTTGCAATTCATCAGTGGAATTCTGTTATTTTTTAAAAAAAAATTCTCTACTTTAATTGTGTTAGTTCTAGAGGATTATGATGTTTATCTAAGCTTTATTTATCTAATTCTTCCTTTTTTCTATCTTCTTCAATCTAGATAAACTTGGTTTCATTTAAGGATTTTTTTTAAATACTATTCTAGATAAATTATATTTAAGTACTCATAATTTTACATCAATCATCAATGCATACTATTAAAATTAAACATGTTTTATTTATTTAATTTGTTTAGGTAAAAGAATTAGATCACTTAAATATATGCATTTTTATAAATATTTAACTAAATTATATTTATATTGAGTATTTAAATATATACATTTTTCTTAAATACTATTTTAGATAAATTATATTTTTTTATAAATTAATATATATAAGTTAGTAAAATAAAAAATTAAAACAAAAAAATAGATAATTTTGTTTTTAAGAAAATTGTCTTTTTACAAAAAAAAAAAACATTATGAAATGAGTTCTCGAGAATTGATCTCATAACATAGTTTAAAAAAATAATGTTATAAAGACTCAAGTGAGAAATTAGTTTAGAGAACTGATTTCTCATATGTCACAGTAAAATGTATCATTTATGTAAATATTTTTGAAAATATATTATTTAAGTAAATGATTAATTTATTTGTATTATTTGGGTTAAAATTTTGAGATTAAAAAGAACCAGAATCTGTGCATTCCCTTATATTTCTTTTAGCTTCTTACTCTTATACATATATTTTACACCTTCAATAACTTTACATAAAATGGTTTTTTTATCAATGTAATTGCTAAATTATAATATTTTGTAAATATGATCTATATTGAAATATTCTTTGAATTTAACACTGAATTATATGATAAAAGTATTTAATTAAAAGTTAATGAATATGGTTTGCTTAAAAAATTAGTAAATGATTTTAGAGTAAGTGTAACTTATACAGGTATAAGTTGATCTCTTTTCTTAATTTTTTGTTACATAATTATCTATATAATATTATTTGATTATATGATCACATTAATTTTTTTTTTTGAAAACTTATTAAATGTTATTTTACTAAATTGGATATTGGATTAATTCCTCGTATTCCTATAAAAGAATTGATACTTGTGTGTATATATATATATATATATATATGATATGTTCAATTCAATTAGTTGTCAATATCATATAGGAGGATAGGGAGCAAAAAGTGTGTGTGTTTCTATTCAATTGGTGGTATTGTTTGTGGGTAGGTAAACGTCGTTCCTACTTCTAATCATATTCATAAACATACAGCTTAACGAGTAGAAAACAGAGGGTTCATACTTCATAGGATAGTTGGACTTTATATAGCAATATAGTGTCGAAGATTTCATGTCGTTTTCTACTAATTTAACTAGAAATTGGATTCTATTTTTATTTTTTATTTTTAAGATTCCTGGTTTGGTGCCATAATTCCCGTTGCCTTCTAATCCGTAGTGTGACTCAAGCGTGATGGATCAACCACCAACTAAAGAATATTAAGCCTAAGCTCGGAATAATAATCAAATGAATATTATGAATCCCATCTTACCTTAAGCTTCTGTTTTTTTCCCCTCTTGTTTTTATTTTTCTTTCTCTCTTTTCTTTTCACATGAACTAGACAGGTGATGGATCATGGATTTAAGATATATAAATAGTTAAATATCTACAAATGATATCAACAAGTTAGTTAGTTTTGGTAGAATGAATTAGTCTCTCAACAGACCACAACGTAAGAAAATCAAGACTATAATATTTTCAGTTGAGAGAAAATGTTCACATTTGTTGAATAAAATTGTCTCATATATATAAATATATATATATATATATGAGAAATTAAAAAAAATACTATTTAATAAAATTATAATCACTTCCCATTGAGTTTAATGGAATGGTAAATTTTTATATTTTTATAACATTCTAATCATAAGAATTCAGTTATAAGCATTCCCTTCTTAATTAATTTCAAAGTTTGTATGTTATTTTACAAAATTTAGAAAATGGTGAACCATTATTGTCTATCCGACAAATAGTAGTACTATCTTAACACAAATTTTCTTATAAAAAAAATTGATTATCCTTTTAAATTATTTAGTTTTGATTTGAGAGATCAAGTGTTAGTCCTCGACAAGGAGGTAAACAATATGTTTGAATTAACGTTCGAGATTATTTAAACAGTTATTTATGTATTCCGAGACACCAAAAGCAGAAACAACTCTTTTATTGCTTTTGAAAAATCCCAACCATGCATGAATTAGTTAAAATTAATGCAAATTGTCCTTAACATCACAAAATCAAAATGAGTATACGATCCATTTAAGATGCTTAAAATATTGCAACCAGTGTAAAGTATTTCTCAACTTTCATCTACAATGTACAATGTATCGTCAACTTAATTCTTCTTAAGCTTATTTTGTATATAATTAATCTTATTCCTGTTTAACCAAGATTCGTTTAATTTTCAGTGCTCTTTTTACACAACTTGACTTTAGAATTTACTTTTCTTAACCAATGAACTATTCATGCTCACTTGGTGAAATAGAATCGATGATGAGGCCAAGTGGCCAACCCATTAATTTGATTCATATATAGTTTACACAAGTTTTATTTAATCTGATTATGGATAAATGCAACAAATTATTCTCACATGCAGCACCCTTATTTTCTCTTTCTTTTAATAATGTAACCAAAACAAGCAGATGATACAACAAACATATGGTCCAAAGGTATGACACCAATTGGACATTAATTGGCAAGTTAGTTAGCCGCCCAATAGAATGTCCATCAACTATTTTCAAAGACTCTCCTATTATGTACTCCTACTATCTAACCACAAACAGATATTTTAGATGTTTTTTTAATGTTATTTATATTAGCATAAACACTATATTATAATTATCTTGTATTCAATACAAATAAAATTTTGATGCAACATCTTAAGTGTTTCTAATATTATTTTAAATTAAAATTTGATTTTTACTTAATAACCTGGAAAATAAGCGTTGACATTTAAATATCAAAAATTTAATTTTAAGGTAAAAGTCCATTTTAATTTTAAAATAATGCCAAAACCATCAAATAAAATGTAAATAAGTTTTGTTTGTATAACAAAACTTAGATGTGATACTTTTAGTACTTTGTTTAGTAGGTGAAAATGAAAAAAAAAAAAAGAAGCAAACTTATATTTTTAGAAATTAACTTTGTTTCTCTAGTTTTTATTTTCTTTCTTCTGTCATTTTTTTATTTTTTCAAATAAAATATAAAAAAACATCATTATTAATATTTTTTTTCGTCTCTGACAAACAATTATTAATCAATGACGCGTTTTAAAATTGTAGAACAAATTCTCTCCCGCGGTTAATATAGAATGTCACAAACAAAAAAACGAATAAAGAAAGTAAATATTTACTAAGTCGTTGAATCTTTGCATCATTAATACTCTATTTACTTTAAAAGCCAACAGTTTCACTTTTTTCAAAAGACTAATCCGCTCAACCTTTCTTATTTGAATAATAACTAGGCTGGTTGGTTAAGCTAAACCCACTACTAACAATCATAAATTAACAAAGCACGAGGCAAAAACAAAAGGAGACAACTATACACACTTCCAATAAAAAAAGGAAACTTTTCGCGACTTAATTTTTGTTTTTGCCGTTTCATTCTAATAATTGTGGTTCCAAGTTGTTTTTACGTAAATTAATAAATAAATAAAAATAAAATTTTATAAAATTAACTTTATCATTATTAATTTATTTTTGTAGTTAATATTATTAATATTAAAAAAATATAAATAAAAATAATAATTTTAATAATATTACATTAAAAATTAAAATAATAATTATTTTAAAATGTTTTTTCATAAACAAGAATGATTATAAAATAAAGAAAATAATTTTATTTTTGGTGTGTTAAAAAAAAAGAGCCGGAGAAGAAGGTAGAGTGAACAAACAGAGAAGTCAAGCAAGTCATAAAAGAAAAAAAAAAAAAGAGAAGAAAAGCGCGTGGGTCCCACACGAAAGGGAGGGTCAGAAAAGGAAGACGAAAATGGTTTGATCGTGGACTTTTGAGGCGCACGGTCGTAGAAACATGAAGCGTCTCGTGGGGCCCACCTTCCCAGATAACACCTCGCGACGTTTGAGAAAGTTGTTGTTAGCACGCGAATCGCTCTGGTGGCAACACGTGGAAACCGGGACGCGCGTGGGGGCACGGAGACGGAGGCGCGCGTGAAGATTATGGGGTCACGGATTAGGTTAGTTCTAGAGAGAAAAATGCCAAAAACAAAAAGAGAAGAGGGTGGGACCGGGTGTCGGAAAGAGCGTATCCGATGCTGAAAAACTGCTCTGACATGACACCCCACCGGCTTCCCGCCAAAACTGATTAAAGCTCTTTTTAATTACTCATGCTTATTGCTTAACATGAACACAAGGAAAAATAATTATAATTAGTATAAAATTTTAAAATTAAACTCTTATCTTTATGAAAGAAGCAGGTAAAACATTGTTTAGGTACTTGAAACTGTCCTTTAACAAAATGGTAATTAATTGAAAGTGTATAAAGTTATTATATTAATTTCTGAAAATAAAAAATTAAAAAGTATTTGATAATATCATTTGTCAATCACATTAGTTTAAACTTAAAAATTATATGATTTAAATGATAATATTAATATATATTTAAACATCAAAGTGATAATAAATAGTTGAGTTTAAGAACTTATTTGATATCTTGAAAACTTGTTTTTTTTTATTTCATGGACCATTGCAACAATATTTTATACTTTTAAAAACCAAAATAAATTTTTATCCAAACTGGTATTAGTAATAAATTTTTCAACATATTCTTTAACATTTTATGAACTAGGATAAAAATATATTAATTCATCACATTGTCAAGTCCAAGCTCCAGTAACCATTTTGAAGCCTCCAGAAGAGCATAGACTTCAGCTTCCTCCAGAACTTCATTGGATCTTTATATAAAGTGAAACAGACCCGAACATGAATTTGTTGGAAAATCATTGGCTTGATTACTATTTAAGATATTGTTACATGCTTATATTAGAAATAAAACAAACAATTATTACAACAATACTTGTATTTCTTGATGATATAAAACACATAGATAGTTGAATAAATTTAGATTCACGCGTTAAAATATAAAAGAATATTCATTTATTTATTTCTTTAAACTTTTTATGAAATCTCAATGTTAATTATTAGAATTAATATTATAATCACTTTTAATGCATGTTTGTTTAATTACTTTAAATGTTTTAGATGAGATTCTTCACATAAAATAGAGTTTTGGATATGATTCTGCATTCTTGATTACATGAGTTATAATATTAGTCATCAATATTAATAAGTAGTAACCTATGGCTACAACCTATTCAAAGACCAATTTTTTTTTAAAAAATGTGGATGACTCTTGTGGATTGGCTCAGCTATGAAAATTGGTCACTGAATTTGGGGTTTTCCTTATTTCTGAAACTGGCTTGGCAGAAGCAGGTACCTTATTTTTAGTTAGACATGTGTAAGCTAAATTTGAACACGAAGGGTCATAGTCCCATCCGTAAGCAACAACAGTACCTTCTATTAAGGGTCTCCCCAACAACACACGTACACATATACAAAACATGACATGGGACTTGAAATGCTCCATGGTCTCATCTCTCATGGATAGTTTAAAGGGAATATTATTAATGTTGTTGTTGTTAAACAATGATTTGATTATGGTTAGAAACAAAATTAAGTCAGGAGTTGACTTTATATTTAGATATAATATATAGATTTTTTCAACAAAAAATATAGATTTAAATATAAATATTAAATGCTACGTATAATTAAGTTTTAAGGTTTAAAATGGGAGCTAACGAATATTTTTGAATATATTTTAAAATAAGTCATGCTAATATAAGATTAATATTAAATTGAAATATAAATACAAGTTAAAAATTTTACTCCCTTCTATTCTATTTATAAGACTCAAACTAAAAATAATGTTTGTCCTTATGAGACTTAACTCATGATATTTTTTTATTAATTATTTTTAGATTAAAATCCAACTAATTAAAAGAGAGGTTGTAATGACAAATAATTAGAAGAGAGATAAAATTAAGATAAATTTATAGTGATCTAGTAAATTAATCACTTTCCTTAATTCATTAAATTCTAATGAATTTAGTAATTGAGTTTTATAAATAGGATATGAGAAAGTATGAATTATTAAATTACTTTTTAGAATAGAATGGGTTAAAATTAATATACAACAACAACTCACATTATAATCTTAATTAACTTGACTCAAATACAAAAGATCTAAGTTTAAGACCGAAATCTAATTCAATTATCTTCATTCTTCAAGTTAAGATATCCCAATAGATAGGATAGATACGATCTTAAGTACATGCATGCTTCTCTTATACGACAATGGTTGGTAGTGTGCGCTTATTGACACAATATTGTTATTATAGACTTTAATCCTCCTTACCACAAATAAAAGTATTTTCAAAAAATAATTTGCATTGGTTTCTTTTTTTGATGGGTTGATTTCTCTTTTAAAGCAAAAGTGAAAGCTTTAATGATAAGATATTTATGGAAAAAATATTTTAGGTATATTCTTGATTTTGTAATCATAGTTTAGGATATTTTATGAAATATAATTTTTTTTGAAAAAGATTATATCTATGTAAAGATAATATATATATTTTATTCTGTAAAAAATAATTTATAATCAATTTTTAAAATGTTAACTTTTTAAAATAATTTATAATATTATATAAAGTTAAATTAATTCATCATAATCTAAACTGACATAAAAAGAAAAAAACACAAGATCTAAAGTTCATGCATGAAACTCGACTCAATTATAGCAATGAATTATGCCCTAAATTTCTAAAAAAAAAGAGAGACAATTTCATTTAATATTTGTCTATATCTCGAGTAAAGTACCTTTTACAAAAAAAACACAGGTGAGGAAGAAAAAAAAAATCAACTTGATTATCTTAATGAGTTAAGAATTGATGAATAACTGAGTCAAAGGGACTGTAAGTCTTGTGATACACACCTATTTATGTTGGGTGTGGGATGCTTTATTTACACGTGATTAATAGTGTGTCCTTTATGATACTTATTAATATCATGTTATTAGAGATCTTAACCTTCTTTAGCGTTATTCTTTTTTAAAATTTGAATTAGTGTTTCTTTTAAAAACGGAAGTGAAAGCTTCAATAATAGTTTTGTGAGGAAAAATTACTGTTAGGTACATTCTTAATATTTTTACTTAATTAAAATACTTTAGAAACTTACTATAAAACAATAACTTTCACAAATTGCTTATCTACAAAATAATACCAATACCGTTTTTTAAAAGCAAAAAACTATTAGAAACTTGGCCCACCTTACAAGTTTTTTTTTTCTTTTTTTTTAATGTTATAACGTCACTGAGTTTCATTTACAAACTATTTCTTCATAAGAATCTATTTTGAAACATATTGCATGGGGTCTATTTTGGTAAGCATTTCGTCAGCACGATTAGCGAATCCATCTACGTGGTAACTTGAAATGCATTTCGCCATTAGGGTTGGCGAAACAGGCTTGGCAGAGTGGATTTTGCCATCCTCATTGGCGAAATTGGTGCTGAAATCGTATTTATTAGCAGAGATTTGATTAAAAATCTTTTTCAATTATAAAATAAAATATTAATTGATGCTAAAAAAAGTAAATGTATTTATTAACATCAATTAAGAGATTTGATTAAACGATTTTAGCATCAATTATGCTATAAAATAAATACATTTATTAGCATCAATTATCTTATAATTATAAACGATTTTTAATTTTTCCAAATTTGTTATCATAATTGAATTTTTTTTTATCCTGATACTGATAGTGGATTTGGTCATCCTCATTGGCAAAATTGATGCTGAAATCGTTTAATGTATTTATCAGCATCAATTAAGAGATTTGATTAAAAATCCTTTTCAAATATTAATTGTTTCGCCAACCCTAATGGCGAAATACTAACTGTTTCGTCAACCCCAATGGCAAAATGCACTCTAAGGTGTCATGTGAACGGATTCTCTATCCAAATGCTTACCAAAACAAACCCCCCCGTAATATGTTTCAAAATAGACCTTTATTGAAAAATAGTTTGTAAATTAAACTCAATATGGTCAATTTGCCTATAACCAGTGCCGGATCTATATGCATGGTAACGAGAGTAATTATTTCTACAAAATAAATTTTATTATTTGAATATATTAAATAAATATTTTTTTATTCTCATTTTTTTTAAAAGATGAACATAAATAATTATAAAAGATAAAAAAATAAATTGTTACTAATTTTATTTACTTATTTTTTAAATTTTAATATTTTTTATTTTTATTATCATTTTTAATAAATTTTATATATTTTTTGTTTGAAAAAATATTAGATTATGTAACAAAATTTCTGAATTATAACAGTAGTATTTTATAAATGAACTGAAAACTCTTGGTTATGTCACAAATTTTTGTCTTCTCGGGAAAGATAGGGGATTCCTAACGTAGACTAATAAAATTTAGTTTCCAAAAAATGTTTTATTAATTAATAGAGACACCTATTTTCAGCCCCAAGGCTGATTGCTTTAAAAACAATGTTACTAGTTTGAAAAATAATTAGTTTCGCTATTCGTATCCTGTCTTATTCAAAAGAAAAGAAAAATACAACAACTAATTATATTTAAAAATATTATTAAACATTTTACATATATGAATTCATAAACAATTCACCAATTTTTACATTTGTCATTAATCACTAACCGTTTGTATTCTATTAACCACAATTTATTATACTCTTCCTGTTTCTTTTTAATTATCATATTCTCTAAGAAAAAATATTTTTATTTATTTGTTATTTATAAAGTTGAAGATTACATTGATTATTTTTGAAATATATTCTTACCTATTTTCTTATCTTTAAATAATTAATACATACATTTATTCTGAAATGAGAAAGCTGGATGAAATAAAAAAATCAATAATTATTTTAATAGAATAAAAAAATTATCATATTTCTTGATTTTTCCATAATAAACTTAAAAGATAAAAAAATTGAGATAGTATTTATATACAAAATTTATACAAAAAGTTTATAGTGGAAAAAAAATTATGCATTGAAAACGTAAAAAAATTATATAATTATTTAATTATAATTAATTATATATGATAAATTTATTAATTTTTAAAATAATTAAATTAAAAATTTATAATTAAATAATAAATATAAAACTGTTTTATATATGTATAAACATTAATCCGAAAAACCAAGATGTTGTCTTGGTTGGATATTAGCTGTCAAGTATATTAATGACAATATACATTTAAAAACTCTTACGTAAGGAATTATTGTATTATATTCATTTTCTAGCTTTATAAAATCACATTGACATTGACCTGCTCCTCCTTCCTCTTCTTCCTTCTCCACAAGAAGCCACACACACCTCTGTTTCTTTCTCTGCTCCACACTTTCTCTTCCTCCATTATTGAGCTTCCACTAGTTTTTTTTTCTTTCTTTCTTTCTTTCAAGGACTTAATTGTACGTCACTTCATTTATTTTCCCATATGTGCCTGTGCTTTTGTTGTAGCACTGCATGCTACTTTTTTTTTTTTTTTTTTTTTTATAAAGTTTTTGAATTTTCGTACTCCAAAGTATTAAAATGAAATTCTAATCACAGGCACTGCTTAAAGTCTCAAGCTTTACAACTTTTGGAAGACACCCATCAAACCATTTTTTGCAGCCATCACTTGCCTAAGGAAGAGGGTTCTTTTGGTTTCAACCATTTTCTGCTTTTAGCTTCAAAAGGATCATCATAGATGATAGCCAGCTCCTTCTGCAATGCTGATTCTATGTTTTCAGTAAGTTTTTTAAACTAAAATTTAGTACCATTTGTCTATTTTGGTCTTTCAAGTGTTATCTTGTGCTCACACTTTTCATGAAGGCTATTAGTGAATGGACTTTCTCAATGTTGTTCTTGTGCTTGGATGGTGTCATGGGAAATTTTGAGAATTTGTGTTCAAAATTGATGTTGTTTCAACTTTTTAATCCTCATCCTTGCACTCCAATTCCTAGAGAATTATGATCAGAATTGTTCTTATTCTAAGTACATATTGTAATAAATGAGTGGTTGGGCTTATTACTTTATTTATGATTTTGCAAAACCCAAGCCCAAAACCACACCGTGTGATTCTCTCACTGGATTAATCAATCATTGTCTTTTTCCGTAAATTAATTAATTACTCCTGTGTCCTTATGCATGTTATCAATTAAGATATCCTTTAACATTAAACAAAGGTGGTTGGGGAGATTTTGTACGCAAGTTAGATTCGTTCAGCAAGGTCTATGTGTGTGTATGTGAATGCGTGTATATGTGTGTATACATAGTGTGTTTTTCTTTTGTCAAAAATCAAATGGTGGGCCACCACACACATTTGAGGTTCTTGACATTTGACAACATCACAAAGTTAGAAATTAATTAATAATTTAGTGAAACTAAATCACCAAAAACAAAAGAAATTAGTAGTAATTAAACAATAATTTTGGTGTGGTAACTAAAAAAATCACAATCTTGACTATTCTTAGATTAAGATATTTGGACTATTGATAAAGTGTGATTAGTTGTTAACCGAGGAATATGGCGATCAATGTCTGTGACAGTGACTAGTGATGACCCTTGGCTTATTAGAAGAAGCTTTTGTGCCTTATGTGGTTTGAATATGATTATGCATGGATGGTTCATTTTTTCTTGGCAATTGTTTTCCATGGATCATGACTATGGGGCCACTTTTGATTTTGGGTTGTGGTGTAGCTGTTACCAGTTTGTATTTCTGAGATTATCTAATATTTTTTAATGGTCTCTTTTACGGGGGAGGGTAACGGTGATAACATCGTTTGTTTGGCTTTGATTTGACAGCATTATTATTCTGACTAAGCATCGCATGTTGTTATGTGTTTATGATATATATTATTATTAATAATGTGAAAATCAATCTTATAACTAGTACTAGTTATTTTTTGCATGCCAAGTCCAATACATACATATGGATTGAAATCATTTGTTCTAATTCCTTGTCTCTCTAATTAAAATATGACAGGTGATTAAACAATTTTTTTCTTTCTTTTAGAAAGTAGTACTCTCTGTCTCTCCTGCTTTTTTTTTTTTGTTGAGATGTTATATTATTAATCGAAGGGAGAGAAAACAGGACATGGAATATGAATGGATGATTTGAGTCCTATCAAATGTAAGTGTTTTTGTGTGTTACATGCTGCACTCAAGGCAGGACCCTAGAGCAAAAGCAAACACTACCATATTGGGGGAATTTTTTTTTTCCCCTTGGAGGTGTTTATATTTTGATAAGTTTCCATCAAACTAAGGCATTTGTTAGACTTTTTTCCTTTTTTCAGGAGATAATAATATTATTTTTCACAATTTTCCATTTTTTATGGGATAACAAGGTTTTAAATTGTGATCGCGATCTTGAACAAAATTTTGGCATTGTGAGCAAATGTAACTGATGCGGCCACAATTGCGATCATAGTGAACCCAAAATCCTTATGTTGCAGCTGAAATTGCAACCATGGACCCTTTTTAAAAAACATGTGAGGGTGATGATGGAAGATTCATTCAAAGAATTGTGTGTGCTCACTCAATAGATTTTCCCACCCTTTCATCCCCTTAGGAAGGCCAAGAAAAAAATTCAAAGCTGTAGACTGTAACAATGGAGCCAGTGGGGCCAACCCACATTGACTCCAATTTGCATTCAATACTTCCTCAATTTGTGGCTTTTGACTTCTCCAAAGTTCTATTGAACATATTTCAAACTTAAAAGTAACTGAAAATATATCTATAGCTAGTTTAGTTAAATCAGTGGATTGCCATCATGACTTCACCATAGGGGTGACCCATTTGGTAACAAGTGAGTTTCTATTGTGTGTTGCATATGCATATGCACTATGATTGTGTGTTTTACAACTATGAACAAAATAAACTCTCACCTTTTAACTGATTTAGATCACTTGGTACTTGCTACTCTAGTGATGGAAAGTGTTGATGGTTTCATAGTTTCTTTTATAATCTGTATTCCTTTTTCTCATCATTCTCATACAAGATTTTTCTTTGTTGATGCCACCAGAGAGAAGAGGGGATAGATGTTAGAAAGATGATGGAACATAAAAGGAGCCCCTGCTCTGTTGACCAAAGCAGTTATACTTCTATTGCCTCCAAAAGGCAAAAGGCTGATTTATCGATCAGCACTAAGGTTTCTTTTTTCTCCTTTTATTGTTGTTAATATTTCTTTTTTCTTTTTCTTTCAGTATCCACTCATGTATTTTATAGACATCCAAGCTTTACTATTTGAAATATTTCTTGAGAAACATGATAAGGTACCTCTTCTTTATTAAACTTCTCTGGTTCATAGTATATAACCAATGATTTGACTCATTATATTGGTGGTTCATATCATGGATTGCATATGATTATTTTCAATTTGTTCTATGTAAGTAATTATAAACTAAGTTCAGGTTGAGATCAAGTCTAATTTAATGCTAATCGCCTAAGCCTATTCAGGTTGAGATCAATGTCTACTCCCAATGTACTTGATATTTCATTCTCTCTTAAAAGTGTTCAACCAACCTGTTGTGTGAAACTCTCCATGATGCTCAAAATTATGATATCTGATTTTCTCCATTGAAGTCAAACTTTCCTTTTTAATATATTTTTTTTATATAACATTTCTATTGTTTCTGTGAATAGGAGAGGAAGGAAAAGATTGGCAAACGAATTGTTGCTCTTCAGCAGCTTGTTTCACCATATGGAAAGGTATACAACTCGTTCCAGACACAATGTATTCTTCAACAGCTTACAAATACTTGTTTTATATCCGGTGGTGTTTAGTGCAACTTATCTTAGCTTCCTGTTTAAAGCTCCATTGATTATCTTCTGTAAGATATATCAGATACTTGTCATGCTTGTTTGGCTTGAATAGCAAAGGAATTTAAAAAGTGCTTATTTGAGTCATATGATATCTTACCTGCTATTGTTTTCGATCAAATGAATTATTCAAAGTTTCTGTGAGTCTAAAGTTTCTAGACTTCTCACTGCAGACAGATACATCTTCTGTTCTAAAGGAGGCAATGGAATACATAGGATTCCTTCATAAACAAGTTAAGGTTTGGCCATTCTTGCTACATTATGCTGAAATTATCACCGTTAATTTTCTTTTAATTTGGTTTCATATGCCTTGAGCACCTGTACTTGGACCTAAATTATGTATGATCTCCGGTCCTGATGTAAATTTTGTAATAACATACTTGAATAATATATTATTCCTATCAAGACATGAAATAAGACATTTCATTTTCATTAAATTTGTTTCTGTTTTCTGGTTTCTTTTATTCTCCTTGGTCATTCCTGCCCAACTAAAAAATTTAACGTGGTAATATAGAATGGCAGTATAATAGGACTGGATGAAGTAAAAAGAAAATTGTCATGAAGTGGAAATGCACATTACATCATCAATGACTAGGTTTATCGTTACTTCATATGCTGAAATACATGCATGCTTGTAGAAAGACATTGTACTATTGCAGATTCTAAATTATGTTTAGTAAGACATTGAACTTATGCATATCTTTTTTCTTCCTGTTTTAACAGCTGCTTAGTGCTCCATACCTTGAAAGTTCACCAGCAGCAAAGATGCAGGTGAGCATAACATGAACTCTACCACCAATCCACCATGGAGTAGGATTAAGTTTCATATAATATGCTGGATGGCTTTTCTACAATCATGAATGTACCCGTGGTAATCAGTATAATTTAATTGACGAGTTTAATTTCTATGCACTAACCAATCAGAAATCATGATTTTAGGTCCTTTTGTAAAAGTCAACAAATTTATCGTATGTCAATTTATGGTTTTAGATGTTGGGGCATGAATTATTTTCTCTTTATGTGACTAGTGTTATTCCTGGTGTTGAATTGGGTTATAATTTGAATTGTTGCTACTTCAGGGTATGGAGCCATGCAGCCTGAGGAGTAGAGGGTTATGTCTTGTTCCTGTGTCATTTACTATTGGAGTTGCTGAGACCAATGGTGCAGATATCTGGGCTCCCATTAAGACTACTACTTCTCCTAAATTTGAGAAGGATGTCTCCCAATTTCATTGAATAATTTTCTCACCTTTACAGCCTAAAGGTTGCTAAAGTTGCTAAACTAGCATGAAAATGATTATGATCATACATCTAGATGGAATCATAGTAGCTATATATATATATATATAATAGTTATATCATTAAAAAAAAACTCTAGTCAAGAAGCTGTCCCACACCTCTAAGATTTTAAACGGGTGATGGGGCTAAGCTTCCAATTAGCCATATGTGCCCTTAACTAATTAATTCCATGTGTTGATTATTAAGTGTATATTTGAAAAATTCTAGTTGTATAATGATTCCATGTACTGATTAGCTTAATGAAAGTCGTTTCTAGATTTGATGTAAGTACGAATGTCAATGTTTCACTGTGCTAATTTACACATCGGATTTTATTTCATCAACGTGCCTTTGAACCTGCATTTATCAATGCTGTTTGTGTTTGGTGTATCTAGAGAATAACAAAATAGTTAGCTGTATCGTCGCAGAATTTTCACTTGAATATAGTTTCTCTTTGAAGCGTGAAACCAAGGGGATAAAACATGATCAACTGATTCTAAAGTAAATTACACATACATCTCTTTTAATGTTTAGGAAAAATATAAATGTCTTTTCTCTTTTTTTTAAGATATATTTATATTTTTTCTGAGATTTAAGAAAATTATATCTTTCTAGAGGTTTAAAGAAATTACAAATATTTTTTTTTAAAAAATCCACACAAATTTCCTTAAATGTTATCTAATCATTTAACCATAGTAAATAATGTGCATTAACAATTTTAATTAAAAAAAGACTAAAAGGACGATGTAAAAAAGTTAAAAAATCTGACATTTTCTTACAAAAATATTTATGTAGGTTCAAATATATTTGAATTTAATTTTGGATAAAAAATAACATTTAAATTTTGCTAGTATGAAAAATAGATAAATTTTTTTGTAGTCATGAATTCTAAATATTTTCATATTTATGAGATTTAAAAATATATTTAAACTTTTTTTAATCAAAATTATTAACATATGATTTATTACTATCAAATGTTTAAACAACATTTAAGGAGTTTCTGTAGGTTTTATAAATAGAAGGAAGACATGTATAATTTCTTTAAACATCATTAGAAAATATGTGTATGTTTTATAAAAGGAGGAGAAACATATATAATTTTCTTAAATTTCAAGAAAAATATATATAATTTACTGATAATTCTAAGTATTAAAATAAGTTTAATAGAAATTAAATGTTACTATTTGTTTAGCCATTGAATCAGATTATATTATCATAATTATTACATATACCATATCTTAAATAATTAAGAAATTTTTAAATAAGTTACTTAATAGTGAAAAAATATATTATATTATTATTTAATACGTAAGAAATAAAATTGTATATTAAAGTATCAATTAATTTTTAAAATATGAAATTTTATAGAATTAGTTTAACTTTCAACATAAATTTTTTATAAAAAAGTTAGTAAAGGTGGTATAAGATTTGATACTTTGTATAGAATTCGTGTTTATATTGTCTAAATGTAGACATCTTTTAATGTTGTTGCTTACTCTTGCAAGAGCATCAACTTTTTATGTTAATCGTCGTGTCTTTAATTTCATTCGAACCTTTTTAAATGATCTTATTTTGAATGAAATACAATAAACTTCTTCCTCTAAAAAAATAATTTAAAGTGCGATTTTAATTTGAGAGGTTAAATTAAGTTATATATATATAATAAAAAGTGTCCGACTAACTGTCCTGTACCAACATGCTGTTATTTTTTCCCTCCAAATGACATTTCGATCATTTTTTATTGATGGGCAATTTTTTAGTTAGTTTTATGAGCACTTTTCCTTTCATACTGGTGGCTTCTCTAGTTTATTATTGATAAAGTATACAAAACTAGTTAGGACAGTGTCCTTTTTTAAAGTAAAAAAAAAAAAACTTGAGATTGAAACTCACCTTCACTTTTCTTGAAGTCAAGTGGCCCATAGCCTCCCCCATTAGGTCTTAGGTTGGTGTATGCTTTTTAAAGTGAGCAAATTGAAATTGAAATATATAAAATATTTAAGAATAAATTTTAGGATCCTGTCACTCACTGTCAACATCATCATTAAAGATGCAATTGGGATTGAATAAAAATTTATGAATAACCAATGTTATTTTAGAAGATAAAGAAAGAGAAATATGTATGATACCTAATATGATTTGATATAAAGAGGAAAAAAAAGTGGTCAAATAAGTGTTTAATGATATATGAGGAGGATTTTGCAAACTTCAGCTGGTTTACACTTTATAATCACAATAAAGATCCTAAGCCTCTCAAAGGGAATCCTTCAATACCAATGAATGAAACCCCGTTCGCTATTAAATTTGCTTCAACCTAGTTTAATATGTTATTCAGATGAAGCATCTTTCATTAGGTAACGGCCAACATGAATTACACTCCAAAAGGCTATTTCCAAATCAACACGCAATACAACGCTACAACTAAAAACCTACAATTTGTTCAAAAGTGGACAATATGATTGGTTAGAAGGAGTCCAGCCCCACCAATTTATCAAAAAGCATGAATTAAACGATAATGAAAATATTAACAGAGAAATAATAAATTACACTAACATCCCTAATAAGAAGATAGATGAGTTCGAATATTTTACTAACATGACATTACACTAACTTCCCTGAAGTTTAGTTAAATTAAATTTCCCTTGAAATTCCTCCTTGTTCTACCTTACATTAATTTCCCTTGAAATTCCTCCTTGTTCTACCTTACATTAATTTCCCTGAGTTGTTTTGTTCTACCCTACACTAATTCTCCTTAATTGTTCTTTTGATTAATTAGAAAGAATTTCCCTTAATTGTTTGAAAAACACTCACACTCCTTAATTGTTAGAAAGACATGACATCCTATACTCCCACAAGAGAAGTTGTTGTAAATGTTTGGTCTTCTAGGAATCTTAATAAAATACCAATAATCACCGAAAATACATTACGTTAGATTATTAAGAGGGGTTGTGAAAAATATCTAGATCCATGATAAGCAGCGGAATTGATGAGTCTCGAGAACTGTTGGTTTTGTGTTCTTCCTCAATCAGATGGGAGAAGAGAATACAATTTCTGATTTTGGTGTATTGGGGACCACAATCTTGCTTTAGGTTTTAACCTGTTGGGGTTTCTATTATTCCCTAACGGGCCAAACTGATTTCCACTTATCAAACCCATATTAATTTCTGATGATAGTCCAATAGACTCACCAAATTAGATCACTTTTATTGAGCCCGTAAATGTAAATAACTAATATAAATGACAAATATAATATGTAGCCCACACTAATTAATTAATTAGGAATTATAAAATTCCTAACAATCTTCCACTTGAGCTTCATATTAACCTCAATCATTTATATTGCAAAAGTCTTTAGGCGCGCAATCGTATGTTATTTACTTTTAGACTTTCTTTAAACAATCTGGTCCATCTTATATAGTAACACATAACCATTGCAATTTTCCTCACAGTCCAACGTGATTGAGCCACAATGATCACCAATGTCACATATACTTGATGACATAGATCAAATATGGATAAGCGACATAAAAATAACATACAATGTGATCTCATTCATGTTCATTTCTAACTAGTCCAAACTTTATTCTTTATAGAGATCAATCCAAACACAATATAAATATTGTAAACAAAACAAGCTCAGCATGAAATGATAACCTTCAACTTTATTTTATAGAAAATCAATCTATACAAATATCTGAAAAACATAAGGCATATATAGAACATAAATGGGACTCCCACTAAACTAAGGTACTATAAGGAGTCACTCCCATATGAGTAGTGTGCTCATGAAAAACTTTAGGTACCAAACCTTTCGTAAGTGGGTCAACTAGCATATCATTAGTCCTTAAATGTTCTATGAAAATCTGTCTATTTTGAACTCTTTCTTTAACAACCAAAAACTTGATGTCAATAAACTTTGATTTGGTTGCACTCCTATTGTTGTTGGAGTAAAGAGCTGTTGAGTTATTGTCACAATAAATCTTTAATGGTCTTTCAATGCCGTCAACCACGCGCAAAGCAGTGACAGAATTTCTCAGTCATATCTCATGGTCGGATGCCTCAAAACAAGCAATGAACTCCGCAGCCATGGTCGAAGAAGCTATGAGAGTTTGTTTAGCAGACTTCCAAGAGATAGCTCCTCCAGCCAGCATAAATATGTATCCAAATGTGGAGCATTTGCTATCTTGACATCCAACAAAATGAGAGTCTGAGTACCCAATGATCTTAAAATTCTCAGGCTTTTGATAAGTGAACATGTATCCTTTTGTTCTCTTTAGGTAACGCATCACACGTTTTGCTGCTTTCCAATGTTGCATTCCAGGATTACCTAAATATCTGCCCAGAACTCCTACAACAAATGCTATATTGGGACAAGTGCAAACTTGAGCGTACATTAGACTTCCTATTGCTGATGCATAAGGAATCTTTTGCATCTCTATTCTTTCAAGGTCATTATTGGGGCATTGTTTGAGACTAAATTTGTCTCCTTTAGCTATCGGGGTATCTCCTGAATTACTATCTTTCATGCCGAATCTATCTAGGACCTTATCGATATAACTCTCTTGTGACAACCTTAGGATACCTTGAAAGCGATCTCTTAGTATCTTGATTCCTAATACAAAAGAGGCTTCCCCAAGATCTTTCATCTCAAAATTTTTCCTCAGAAATTTCTTAGTCTCTTGTAAGAAGCTTATATCGTTGCTAGCAAGCAGTATATCATCGACATATAACACAAATAATGAGTATTTACTCCCACTAAACTTGTGGAATACACAATCATCAACTGCATTTGCCTCAAAACATATGAGGTAATGACTTGATGGAACTTGTAATACCATTGACGGGAAACTTGTTTCAATCCATAGATGAATTTATTTAGTTTGCAAACCATAGACTTTGAGTCACCTAATACAAAGTTTTCTGGTTGCATCATATAAATTGTTTCTTCAATGTCACCATTTAGAAATGCAGTCTTAACATCCATCTGATGTAGCTCTAAATCATAATGAGCTACCAGTGTCATTATTGTTCTAAAAGAATCCTTTGAAGATACTGGAGAAAAGGTTTTTTATTTTATTTTTTTATACTCAATGCCTTCCTTTTGGGTAAATCCTTTAGCGACTAGATGAGCCTTATATCTCTCGTCATTGCCCTTTGAATCCCTTTTGGTTTTAAATATCCATTTGCAACCAATAGGTTTCACACTTTCAGGCAATTCGACGAGATCCCAAACGTCATTGTCTTGCATAGATTTCATCTCATCCTTCATGGCATTGATCCAGTTTTGAGAGTTAGAACTACACATGGCTTGACAGAAGTTAATCGAATCATCCTCTGTTAAACCAATGCCATCCTCATGTTCTTAGAGAAAGATAATATAATAATCAGGGATTGCACTTCTCCTCTCTCTATTAGATGTCCTTAATGACACTTCTTGAGATTGTTGAGGTTGTTGTGTAGGTATTTGAGGAAGAACCTCATCGTTGTCTTGTTCTTGAACAATGTCATCAACAATAGTTTGAACATTGTTTTCTATTACTGGAGTTGTTTCTTGAACAACAATAGGTATGAGAACTTGAGCACTGTCAATAACATGTTTTTCCTCAAAGACAACTTTCCTTATGGTCTTTTCCTTCCCAAACTCAACTTCCTCAAGAAATCTTGCATTTCCCATTTCAAATATTGATCTTAAAGTGGGAACATAAAACTTATAGCCTCGAGAGCGTTCAACATAGCCAACAAAATAGCAGCTAATTGTTCTTGAATCCAGCTTTTTTTCATGTGGCCTATAAGGCTATGCCTCAGTCGAACAACCCCAAATATGCAAATGCTTAATGCTTGGCTTTTTTCCAGTCCAAAGTTCTTAAGGGGTTTTATTAACTGCTTTACTCGGCACCCTATTAAGGATGTAAGCTGCGGTCTTTAAGACTTCTCCCCAAAGTGACTCTGGCAAGGAAGAATGACTAACCATACTTCTCACCATATCCTTAAGAGTTCGGTTTCGTCGTTCTGCAACACCATTCATGCTAGGTTTGCCTGACATAGTGTATTGCGGAACAATTCCACACTCTTTGAGAAAAAGCGCAAAAGGTCTTGGACGTTGTTCTCCTTATCCATCATATCTACCATAGTACTCACCACTACGGTCAGATTTGACAGCCTTAATTTTTCTTTCCAAGTTGAAGTTCAACTTCAGCCTTGAAACTCTTAAAAACGTCCAGGGATTGAGACTTCTCATGTATCAAATAAAGGTAACCATATCTAGAGTAGTCATCTATGAACGAGATAAAGTACTGTTGCCCATTTCAAGAAGGTGTTAGAAAAGGACCACAAATGTCCGTATGTACCAGTTCTGAGATGTCTTTAGCTCTTTCGACACCTAATTTCCTTATGTTTGTTCGTTTTCCCTTTATGCATTCAACACAGACTTCAAAGTCTGATAAATCTAAAGGTTCAAGAATTTAATCTGACACAAGTCTCTGAATTCTCTGTTTAGAGATATGACCTAGGCGTTTGGGCCATAAAGTGATTGAATTCTCTTTTAATTTCCTTTTTGTGCCATGTGAATTTGTTTGCATTTCATTATAGGAACAATTAACATCCAACATATATAGATTATCAATTAAGGAATCAGAACCAATCAAATTCGAATTCTGGTAGAGACTAACTTTATTATTTCCAAATGAACAAGAAAAACCAAATTTGTCCAAACTAGAAATATAAATTAAATTCCGTCTAAAAGACAGTACAACAAAAGTCTCAAACAAATCCAAATAAAATCCTATCTTTAACTGTAATCTAAAAGTTCCTATAGCTTCCATTGCAACCTTTTTGTCATCGCCAACAAATATGAATCTTTCATCATCACTTGGCAGTCGGCTCCACAGGCAACCCTACATGGTTACACTTATGTGAGTAGTAGCACCAGAATCTACCCACCAAGTATCTTTAGGTACAAAAGCTAAATTAACTTCAGAACAAACAAGAGCAAAAGATTTACCTTTCTTTACACGCCATGTGGCGTACTTGGGACACTTTTTCTTCATGTGTCCAGACTTCTTGCAGAAGTAGTAGGTAAATTCCTCATCCTTCTTTGGTTTCTTTTGCTGAGAAGACCCTTCAGCAGCACCTTTAGTTTTCTTTCTTTTCTTATTTGAAAGGTGGAACTTAAATGAGCACTTTCATATCTGTTTCTCTGCAGCCTCTCTTCCTCTTGCACATAATGAGATATAAGCTCATTAAGGGACCATTTGTGCTTCTGAGTGTTATAACTCACCTTGAATTTCCCAAAGTGTGCAGGAAGTGAGATCAAAACTAAATGCACGAGCAGATCTTCACCAAGCTCTAACTACTTTCAGTTTAGATGCCAAGTTAGACATTTCCATTATGTACTCTCTTATATTACTTTTGCCCTTATCATTTTTTGCCAAAAGGTTACTCGTCTCGGCCTTCTCATTTTTTTGGCAAAGTATTGTTCAATTTCATCGATAAATTTCTTTGCATTTTCACCCTCTGAAATAGAGCCCCGAAACACTTTTGAAATAGAGTGCTTCATGATCATAATACATATTCGATTGGAACGATCCCATTTCTCAATTTTTACCTCATTGGAGGCTTCCAGAGTAGAAGTGGGTCGTTCCATTCTCAGTGCCAAATCCAAATTCATACCGTCGAGAATAATTTCTAAGGCTTCCTTCCAGACCTTAAAATTTGTCCCATTCAACATAGGAATACTGTTCACTTGAGCAGATACATTTGCAACACTAGCAACAAAAATTGAATAATAATAATAAAAAATAAAAATAATTACATGCTCACAAATAAGCCAATAAGTTATATAAAAAATATATATAACAAGACATGTGCAAAATAGTTCACATAACAAACCTATCACAAGATACCCATCACAACATTAATTCATAGTCTTTGGACAAAGAAATCAATTTGTAATTGGTACTCTCAATGCAATGATCAAATATTGACAATAAATTCTGTCAAATCATAGCCTTTCTTTGGACCGACTATAATTCACATGAAAATACCTTATAATTGTTACACATTTATCATCACAAGTACAAAATTATTTGGCCAAATTGTGTCTTCTTTTGGGCTGAGCACAATTCGCATAAATAATTTTATACTAATATCTATGCAATTTTAATTAAATTAATTTACGCAATAGAGATTGCTTTAACAATATATTGTTTCAATCAACTCAATCAAAATTACCAGAGATGAAAAAAAGAATAATTTTGAGGGTTTGTAATTTCTGAATTTACACCAAATCATAATGAGAATTACCAATTAATACACATAATTCACAAATAAAAACAAGGAAAAAAATGTAAAAGCCAAATTGCATTTAACGATACACAACATGGATTTTCATATGATGATATAATAAAGTCAAAGATTATGTATCACATGTATATCATGTCATGACATGTATGGCATGTATTCATGGCATGCATAAGGAAACAAAACCAACAACCATAAAAAAAAAAACAAACACGTGAACGAGAAATAAAAATGGATGACTATTTTGAAGCGAGAAAAAATAGTTTTTCTCATGGAATCCGAACGCAAAACATGAACGCGCATATGATGATTATTATATCGTGATCGAAAAGAAAAAAAAAATTCCGAAACTTACAATCATAATTATAATTGCAAAGATAAAATCCCAAAATAAAATTAGGGTTCATGTAATAAAATAATACAGGTATAACACAAACCAAATAACTTTAATTCTCAATAATTTAACAATAATGGTGACTCTGGTACCACTTGTTTGGTATTTTAGGGATCTTAATAAAATACTAATAATCATCAAAAACACATTACATTAGATTATCAAGAGGGGTTGTGAAAAAATACCTGGATCTATGATAAGGAGCGAAATTGATGAGTTTGAAAAACTGTTGGTTTTGTGTTCTTCCTCAACCAAATCGTTCCTATTATTCCCTAATGGGTCAAAATGGTTTTGACTTATCAAGCCCATATTAATTTTTGATGATAGTCCAATAAGCTCATTAAATTAGATCATTTTTATTAAGTTCATATATATAAATAACTAATATAAATGATAAATATAATATGTAACCCATATTAATTAATTAATTAGGAATTAATTCCTAACAGTAAATAGTAAAAACTAAAGGGGTTACGTGTAATCTCAAAAATTTAAGAGATGCCAGTGTAGTCTACTCGAAGAAAATCACATCACAGTTCATATGTTTTTTTTATTTTTAAATACATGACCCATTCACACTTTATCACTGATCAACTCTCTTGTCACCAATAAAAAAAACATTAGAAGACTACAGTTAATACATCATTCTACAGCTGCAATAGAATCTGGAAAAAGTAACCGTCGTATTGAAATCAATTGTCACAAAACTCAAAATTATCTAAAACTGACTTATCATCATTTATGTTATTCAGGTCACTCAACCAGGGCAAGTTTAATTCATATGTCCAAATCACACAGTATGAGTTCAAAGCATGCCAAAGAATGGGTTATTCTCAATCAGCTGCCAATGACTTCACCTTCTCTCGCAGGAACTGCAGTATATGCTCACTTTCCAATTATCAGTCCTGCAACAAACAAAAAGGAAAAAAAAGAAGATAAAAAACAAGTTAAATTCATTTTTTTTATATAAAAAGAGAGACTATTTTAACTCCTAGAATACACAAAAGGTATAATTTTCACAACTGCTTTTTTGTAAAGAGAATGCAGCTACATAACAGCTTTTAAATAACATTCAAGAATGATTTCAAAGCCATTGTGGCTATTTTAGTTTATGCTTTAGTTTCCAATCTGCATAGCCATCAACCAAAAGTTCAATAAGCTATTAGCCTATTACTCTTTGGTAGATAATTCAAATAGTAATTTACTGGATTCTTTCATTTCAATGAAAATGCTACACTCACATCCACAAGCTTAGTGTAACTCATCAATTGCATAATGAGTATTTTTTTACCTAGACCTAGAAAACCTTGTAGTTGCAAATGCAATGACTATTTTCCAGTCAACTTAAAACATTTGCAAAATTTCTGCAATGTTAATCCAAGTTTTGTCTTTTTGCGCTTCTGATAGAAATTCTATAGCTAGAGGTATTGTGGAGTCAAAGAAAAACTATAGGTGAAAACTTTAAGAATGATTTAGAGCTCAATGGTGCAACATTCCATTTTTCAAAAATAAATAAAAAGAGTTTTTTTAAAAAATTTAATAGAGTTTTTAGAAATTAGATAAATAAGAGAAAATATTTCTTGTTAATTAAAATAAGATTTCATAATATTAGAAAATAAGGAGAATAAAATGATGTTAAAAAAAATAAAAAGATGTTTTAATTGGTTATTTATTTAATGACATAGTAAAATAGAGTTCTTTTTTTTATAAAATAATAAAATAAAATAATAGAGTAAATAATAAGTTTAGAATACTCTAACTATAAATAGAAACATATTAGGTCAATTTTTATATTTATCTACACTCTCACTTCCTCATAAATTCGTTCTTCTTCCTTCCTCTCTCAAAATTCCTTTTTTTTTCGCATACACCTAAATTTATTACAGTAAAACTATGATCTTGGATTCGTTAACTGTTGGATCATCCTGAAATTTAGACACCACCTATGGAACTCAAATTTTCACATTTTCACCGTTGGGATTTTTGAAATAATGTTTGTAAAGAGAGAAATATCCCTCGCACGGAGACAATAAAATTGAGACTCTAATCCTTTCTTTTTCTCTCTAACGCTTGAAAATCCTAACAAAACAACCAGAGAAAAAGCTTGAGGAATCTTAGGAAATCGCTAGAGAAGCTGCTATCGTTGTTGGACTACACACGTGAGTCCACTTAGAAGTAAGGGATGAGTTACTCATGCTTGAGGATTAAAATGAACATGTGTAGGGATCCCTAAAGGATAAATTTTGGATTGTTTTATGAATTTCAATTTTGTTCTTATTCTTTTCTTCGCGAATTGACTGTGTTTGACGAACCAATTGATGTCCCGATGCGAAATTGTTATGAAATTGATATGTTCTTGTATTGAGTGTGAAACCTAGAAATTGATTCTTTTCTAATTAGCGTGAATTGATGAAATTAAGTAAGGAGTGATTTACTGTAAGAGGGAATAAGATATTGATTTTGTATTTTTTCCCTATTCGTACTTTTTAGGGTATTTTATATATAGTTTGGAATTAGAATAGGCTAACAGAATGACATTTTCGATTATTGTTTTAGTTTTAATATTTAGTATGAGCTTATATATTGTTTCATATTGTTATTCTTTTAAATTGGCCAAAGTCTATTTAAATATAAGGTCCTTCAAAAGTTTTAGTGAATCCTTGGTGCAGTTTTGTTTGATTATATTTCACTTTGTAAATTCATGATTAAAATATTTATGTGTTTAGTTATTTATATATTGTGTGTGTTTATATATGTAATACTATTTGTATATTATGAATTGTGATTGAGATTGAGTATAAGTGGTAAGTTGAGTATGTGTTAGTTTGTGAGATACATGTAAACATGTGATGGTGGATTGCGATGTTGGAAGATGTTAAATTGTGAACATGATATATGGTTGTGAATAAGTGTGTGGTCAATATTTGATGTGGTATTACTTGTGTTTTGACTTATGAATTATACAATAATCTGATTGGTGTTCACCTCGAGAAAAATATTTATGCGCGAAGTGTTAAAATGAAAGTGTTGGGTTTGAAATTAGGAACCTGAGGTGTTAAATTATAGCACAATCGGGAGATGTTAAAAGGAAAGTGTAGGGTTGCAAGTTAAGAACCTGGGGTGTTAAATTGTAGAGCAATGCGTGAGGTATTAAAAGGAAAGTGTAGGATTCTAAGTTAAGAATCTAAGGTGTTAAATTGTAGTGCATTGTGTTAAACGTGTTTGAAAATAAGCGTGAAGTCATGGGTATTGTATAATTTATGAGCAGTGTCTGCATGCAAAAGTTGTTTTAGGGATTGGACCTGAATCAGGAAGGTGAGACTCTCATGGATTCTTCAGAGTCTAGGCCTTGGGGGTAAATACACTCGATTTGAGTGCTCCTTTAAGCCTATGTTGATCCCATATGATTGGAGCATTTTCGCAAAACAGAGTGACCTTGACTGGTCACCTTATAATTTCACTTAGTGAGAATGACTTGACATACCCATTGTGTGGCGTGTCTTGTTATGTACTCTTAGGCGCCTTGGTGTTTTTTTTCACTGACATGGTACCATATTGTATATAGGATTGAGTCTTAGTATATCTGTTGCATAATGTCTGTGTAATGATCATTGTCATTTGCTATGTGATAGTGGGTAATGAATTGTGAGTGTGAGAAGTTGTGTTGTACTTGACATATCTTGTTTTGAACACGTGATTAATGTAAAAGTGTGGAATATGATTTTGTGATTAAATCATTGGAACAAGTGATGTTATGCAATGAGTGATAAAATGAAACGAATTGTGTTAAGTTGAGCTTATGATACTTCTACTATATATATATATATGCATTCGTTTATCTCTACCTGTTTAGGAATGTGATAACTCACTCCCCGTGCGTTGTTTGTGTTTGAATTCTGTGATGATCTCGAGCCTTGTGTTTGGGGGAGCATATGACTAGGTGAATTGCTTTAAGGAACCTTGTGTTGGAAGACATCAAGACACAATGCTCTGATAGGATGTGACGTTGGGGGCATGAATTTTTGTTTTAATTGCATGATGTTTCAAACATGTCATTTTACTTTATTTGATTCAGCTGCTTAACTAAACTTTTTTCAACTCGAAAGACCTTGTTTTGAGTTGAAAATGTTTCTGAGAAGTTTTTTTTTAATAGTGAAACGAATGTGGACCTTTTACCCACGTGGATTTACTTACGATTTTATTGAATAAAATTGATTTAATTAAATTCCATATTTTATATATGTTTTTTCTATTTATATGCATGTTGGGATTGAGGGTGTCACAAATGATTTTTCGATGGACAAGATACACAATAGAACATTATTAACATTAAAAAAAAAAAAACTATAGACAACATTATCAACACAAGAAAACTACCTTTTTTTAATAAAATAATAATCTATTAAGGAAAAGGAGAGAAAAGATCATACAAGGGTTAGAAAGCATCAACTCTAATAAGATCTAGTAACCACTAGTATGAGAACTCTTAGATGTGCTTACCAGGAACATAAAAAACATTATCCCTAAATGCATTCCTTTTGTGAATGATATATTTTAATTGAAGAATCAAGGGAAGAGTTTAACTCTAAACTTGAACTTTGGGGATAAAAATTGGAGCTAGCTTGCACAATAATTAATAGCAGTCTCGGGTGATACAACAATAAGTAAGCTTTATTCTTTCACATTTGATTTCCATTATAAACCACTTGAGAAATTGACATCTTTTAAGAAGAATCACAATAGTAATTGAAGAAAACTTACTACAAGATTAGCATCCTTCCATATGGAACGATTTGCTAGAAAAATTTGAACCATCATCATTCAATAATAAGTTAGAAAACTGCTCATCTATGCAGGGAAGAACTTCCTGTTGAAGGATACTAGTTATATACAAACAATTAAGGTGATAGTTAAACAGACAAGATAAAAGGAGAAAAAGATGCATACATCGTTCATACCAACTAAAGCCTCTTCTTTGATAAAAGGTTGAAGTTTTCCAGTTTTTGGCATGCTTTCTTCAAGAGCCTTATCCAGTGCCTTACTTCCTCTGGCAGAATCGCTAAGTGCACGTAGCTCTGGCTCTGCATTTTCCTGTATAATGATTAATGAAAACACTAAATCGCTTGAAATCGTTCTCTATTTATCCAAAAATGTCAGGGAATTTTTTTCATTAAAAATTAAAACAATAAAAAGGATAGAAAAAGAATCAGATCCAAAAACAGTTAATCTTTCCGAATACTTGCACGTAGTTCTACATTTGAATCTCTTGTAGATCTTATAATAAGAAGCAACTTATTCAAAAAGTATATATATAAATCTCTATAATTGAACTTGTAAAATAGACAACAAAAAAACAAATTGATTAAGCAAGAGCTGTGACCTTCCCAGCTTCTAAAATTTCATGGAAATTCTTTGATGCACGCTGTAGATTTTCTAATGCTTTATTCCTGTCCACAAATGATGCAAACATACATCCGACCCTACCTGAAATAAAGAAGAAAAATACAGATCTAATCAAATCATCTGACAAAGGCCATCATCTGTGATAACATGTAGTGCTCACTTTTATTCACTAAATAAGAACATTCACTATTATTTTGTAAGAGAAATATAACCAATATTAGAATAACATTAAAGACAGTATCATTCTTATATATTTTGAACAAATTGAGAACCATCAATACAGTATGATGCCAGTATTTATGTAAACATGAAAGTCAGTCAACAATAAAGGATATAGTCATTGTGATATGTATAGAAAACATGTAGAGCCACAGTACGACACACAAAAAGAGGAAGTAAGCTGATGCAATCGCTCAAGTTTAATTTGATTGAATCTTTTTATGAAAAAAATCTGGACAAGCATTGAATTGTATCATAAAGTACAATTGAAAACTCCTCCAAGAAAATAAATGACTAAAGTGTTTCAAACAAATTACTAACCATCAGGACTTCCCAAAGGACTGAAAGGAGGGACACCATGTCCACCAGCACCCTTGCGAAGAATAATTGTTATAGCAGGATTAATCAATGCAAGTTCACTCCTTTGAATCTTAAGAAAAAGTAGAATGGTTACACTAGATGTAAGTTTCATTTGACTGAAATATTTAGTGCGGAGGGGAAGAGAAAAAGCAATAGACATTGTACCTCATCTATATCTTCAAATGGAATAACCACCAGGCAAATGTCCCAAAAAAAATTATATTATAACTAATGTAGAAAAATAAAAAGGCACTTACTAACAGATTGTCAGTGTTGATAAGTAAGAACGGGCTTTTATTTTTCTTTCTAAAGTCATGTATAATTATATATTAATAAGTATTAAGGCCTAATTATATTCTTAGTTCTTCAAATTAGAAGGTCTGTTATTTTAATTTTTCAAATTCACGAAATATTTTTTTTTAGTCCCGTGACGGTTTTTCATTGCAAGAGGAACCAAAAAAATACAAATTTTAATTTGGGGACTAAAAACAACAAACTTCTAAATTTGAAAAACTAAAAATATATTTAAACCTATTAATAATAAAGGGAATATTTATTTTTTCTGAAGTGATACAGTTTCAGTAAATAAAGGTCCAGGCAAGACCCTATGACTAATAATACCACTGTTTCACTAAACCAGAAACTTCACATGAAATCTAAGTTACTCCAACTCCAATTTTTATCAATCTCTCTCAGAAAAATTATCAGAAAATATTAAAATTAAAACAGCCAAGAGGAGTGATTGATCAACAACCTCATACAAGAAACTATGTATGCTATGGTGTTCACTGACTACTGAACCTGGGCAAAACAGAAGTATAATCTGACCTTCATTTCCTTTGAGAACATATTGGAATAGAAACAAATGTTCCATGCTGAGACATACATATCACCTTGGTACAAGAATGACGTCTCAAGTGCACAAATATATCTATGATCAATAACCTGATAAATATACTTCACTTGTTAGATCTGCAAACACTATAGAACAAAAGTACAGTTGCACACATTCATATCTTTTATTTCTGTGTATATATGACCTATGAAAAAAACTGCACATTGGTAATCAATAACCAGAAATAAACAAGTTTAGTTTCTGTCAGTAACCTCGTCAGAATGAAGATCAAATATAGTTTGAAGAGGCCCTGGCTTTTGATGGACTACAGTGGCTTCTCCATAACAATGTATCCTATCAGTCCAGTCAATCAATGACTATAAGAAATAGACCAATATATGATGATAATAACAGCACCCAAATATCTTGGACCAACATAATACACATTTTTTTGAAAAACAAATATGAAACCAAAAGGCTCACCTAGAAACATTTGCAGGTAGTTTTTTTGTTTCTATTTGAAGAGAAACCTGACATTCAGTTACATATTAATAATGATATTTTTCGACATAAAAAAGTATTAGAACTACAAGACAAACAAAACTATGTAACAGAAGGAAGGGAAGAGTGGTCGAGGGTTCGAATCTCCCGCCGGCATTTCTAACAAACTAACATTTGCCAATAATAAAAAAACAAGACAAACAAAAACTTTGAAACTAAACAAAATTTCTTCTAACACCAGGAATTACCTTCCCTGATGGGCTATCTAAAGTATGCCACACTGGACCAGTTTGACCATTGCTTTTAAGTGGAACAGTCACTGAACCAAGAATAGCATTATCCCGACATTTATACCAATCATAAATTGTGACATTGATCTGCTACGCCAGCAGGGAAAGAAGTCAGTTTAACGAAAACCTACATAACAGATTTAATCTGTCAATTGAGAAGCTTTTACTGACGTATGGCATGAAGTGGATTGGATGGTTAACAAAGAAGGGAAGAGGGGAAAGGTCGCAGCCTCACGGGTTCATTTCTCTCTGCTAACAAAACTAACATTCTAACAAGCTAACATTTGCTGATAATAAAAAAAGGCATGAAAATATTCTGATATTCCTTTATAGATATCAATCCAAGTGTATGCTCAAAATATTATGTTTGATCACAATAATTAGCTTCAAAAGATTATTACATTTGCATAGATATATTTGTTTTCATTATTCTTCTCATCTGTTTTCTTTGTCTGAGAATTTAGAAAAGAAAATGTATTGCTGCATTAAATTTATTATGAAAACACAAAACTACAAATTCAGATGGTAGATTTGGCGCATTCACGCAGTTGCAAGTCAGAAGTCTGACTTATGAGTTAAAGTACCATCCGTCTGATCTTCATCAAATGATCACCATTAGTTGACCGCATGAATGCAGGTAGTTTCCGACTGCAGAGAATCCCGATCCCTTCTCCACATGCCCAAACCATCTGAGATGAGATTGCACCATCATTTCCAGAATAGGTGCTACCCCAACATTCTCTCTTTTATTAATAGTACCGTGACATTGAAATAACACACACCAGAGCTTTCGAGACAAAGGGCTGGTAGTAAATAAATTGCATTGCCAATGAGATAAAATTCATTCATAGATGGAAAAGTTTACATAAAGCATTATTGACTGCCAAAAATGTACATTATTGCATGAAATGTACAGCTAAGAGGTAGATAAAACTATTTGTTCTCTAAGAGAACATAAATCCAGGTAAAAAAAAAGAAGAAAGAAAGAATACTAAGCAAGTTCTTAGAAGATAAAATCTTGGTGCTTAATGGCAATAATAGCTTGAACATCAACATCAGTCTGCTAAGATAAGAATTAAACCTCACAAACCACTGAAACCATTTTCAGCAGTTGCAAACACTTGGTATAATTACTCCAAAATCCAAATCAAAACATATATGATAAGCCAGCTACCTGGACAGGAAGTTCATCAACGGAAAAATTGAACACCTCACCCTTGCCCCCACCCCACATTGGATTTCTTGAACCAGGGACCATGGAACTGCATCAGCACACCAGAATATCAACTTATGAGGACACAATGAACAATGTTGAGCAAAAACTTGTATCTAAGAAGAAAACATGCTGAGTCTCTGACAGTGCACATTCTTTATTGCGATTCTTTTTTATCGGTAAATGTTAGTTTTTGTTAGTAGAGAGGATTGAACCCACGATCTTTTCCCTCTTTCCTTCTTCCTTAATCATCCAATCCACCTTATATCTCCTTTATTGTCAATTCTGATTGTACACGTATACCATTTAATATACAAAATCTCTGCAAAATTACTCACATATATGTGTGTGTGTTTCTTCTATATATAAGAATATAGAATTTCTTTTCTAAAGCATCCCCCAAAACTCTTAACAATTTTTTTCCTCTGGCTCCACCATTTCTTGGAGAGATAAATTCAAATAAAGGAGGGAAAAAAACTAGATCAACAAACCTGAATCGCTTTTCATTGCCACATGTAATGACAGCATAAGGATCTGGTTTGCCAATTAACTTAGCACCAACGAGATCCTTAGCAGTGAATAGTTCTACCTTGAAAGAGAATTTAAGAAGATATCCAAATATCATCAATATCTTCCAATGCATTTATACACACACAAAAACCTTAGTGCAAGACAAGTTTCCTTCTTTAGAGAAATTATCAGGTAGTCTAGATCATCACATGTCTATGGTCTCTAACAATCTTTACATCACATGTATTCAAGTTTTTCAATTTAGTTGGAATCATGATGATCCTTGATCACCTAATAATCTTTCTTTCTCCGGGGAAGGAGAGCTCGGAGAGTAAACATTGGTAGAAAAACAAAATACCTTAATCAGATAGACCAAACTGGTATGAGAATCCACTTTAGGCTGTTGCCCCATCTACAAAAATAAGTGCACAACTGCATGTCAACAAATTATAAATTGCTCCATGAAGCAACTAGCATGAATTTTTTCGAACAACAAAGTTATAAACCCGACCGGTGTTTAAATGTTTTTCGTTATTGACAATCAACAAACGCAAACGAACTAGTGATCACAATCCACAATCCTAACGAACTGGAAGCAGAGACAAGATAGAATCCAAATTATAGAATATGAAAAAAAGAAGAAGGAGAAAGACAGAGAATGAATATAGTGAATGCTGATTTTTGCCTTGTGAGAAAAGTGTTAGTATAGAGCAATAAAAGAAGAGAAAGAAATAAAGGGAAGAAAGAAAAAGACACACAGTTTAACGTGGTTCAGCACACAATGTATGTGCCTACGTCCACGGCTACACTAGGAGAACTTTTTATTACTTGCACATAAAAGCTTACAAGGTGTCTCTATATATAACACTAGTGAGACACAAGTTTTTACAAACCAAGTGATGTGGGACTAAGCCCACACAAGTTTTACAGACCAAGCGATGTGGGACAAAGGAACTAAGACCACAAACTCTAACAATTCTCCCACTTGGGGTCTAAGTTCCAAACTCTAGCAGCTCCTTGTAAGCAACGAGTTCATTGACTCTTTACCTAGTGTAGCGCCTTCATCTTCAATTATCCTTGAAGGCCAACTGAGGCAATGCAAAGCCTCAGTTTGTCAGTTGTAACAGCTTTAGTCAACATACCTGCTGGATTCTCTGATCCTAAGATCTTCAATAAAGATAAGTCTCCATCATTTATCAACTCCCTGATAAAATGGTATCTTAATTGAATATGCTTGCATCTAGAATGGAAGACTGGATTCTTAGCAAGACTTATAGCACTTTGACTGTCACTAAACATTGGAGCATCATCTTGTTCTTTCCCCAATTCATTGAGAAAATTCTTTAGCCAAATCATCTCCTTAGCTGCTTCTGAGATAGCTATGTACTCGGCTTCCGTGGTTGAGAGAGCAACTCTATCTTGAAGTTTAGACTTCCAACTCACAGCAGTACCTCCCAAGGTAAAAATGTAGCCTGTGGTGCTCTTCTTGGTATCAAAATCTCCTCCCAAGTCTGCATCTGAAAATCCCTGTAAAGTGAGATTGCCTTTTCTGAAGCACAAACACATCTTTGAAGTACCCTTCAAATATCTGAGTATCCACTTTACTCCTTCCCAATGCTCCTTTGCTGGATTTGATAGGAACCTACTGACAACTCCCACTGCATGTGCTATGTCAGGTCTGGTACACACCATAGCATACATCAAACTCCCAACTGCTGATGCATATGGTACTCTTGACATGTAACATTTTTCTTCATCTATCTGCAAAGATTGCTTCTTTGAAAACTTCAAATGAGATCCCAAAGGGGTATTCCTGGTCTTAGAATCTCCAAGGTAAAACCTGTCAAGCAACTTGTGTATATATTTCTCCTGAGACAGCTTCAAAATTCCTTCTGATCTGTTTCTAAGAATTCTCATACCAAGGATTTGTTTAGCTGGACCAAGATCCTTCATTTCAAAGTTTTCTGCCAACTGCTGCTTCAACCTGTTAATTTCTGCCTTACTAGATCCTGCAATCAACATGTCATCAACATACACAACAAGGATAACATAACTATTAGTATATTTTTTAACATAGCAGCAATGGTCCATGTCACATCTTTTGAATCCTGAGTTGCTCATAAACTCATTAAACTTCTTGTACCACTGCCTCGGTGCTTGTTTCAAGCCATACAAACTTTTGTGAAGCTTGCATACAAGATTCTCCTTGCCTGGCACTTCAAAACCTTCTGGTTGGGTCATATAGATGTCTTCCTCTAAATCCCCATGCAAGAATGCAGTTTTAACATCTAACTGCTCCAAGTGAAGATTCTCTGCAGCTACTATGCTCAGAATAACTCTGATGGTAGTCATCTTTACAACTGGAGAGAAGATCTTTGTGAAATCAATTCCTTGTTTCTGCTGAAACCCTTTCACCACAAGTCTCGCCTTGTATCTTCTTCTACCGTCAGATTCTTCCTTTAGCCTATAGACCCACCTATTCTGTAATGCCTTCTTTCCTTCTGGCAATTTAGTTAAAGACCACGTCTTATTCTTCTGAAGGGATGTCATCTCATCTTTCATCGCTAGCTCCCACTCAATAGTGTCATTCCCCTGTGTAGCCTCATTGAAACATTCTGGCTCACCAGCATCAGTTAACAACAAATAATGCAATGAAGGGGAATACCTATCTGGTGGTACTGAAATTCTGCTAGATTTTCTTGGAGGAGTTGATGGTTCTGGTTCTGACTCAACCTCTACGCCTGTACTCTGGTTTCTGTTGGCTACATCACTTTCTGAAATTTCTTCAAGTGTTGCTTTCTCAGAAATTTCTGACAGTTTACCTGCACATGTAGATTCTGCAGAAAATTTGTCCTTATAAAATAAGTTCTCATTAAAAGTAACATTTCTGCTTCTGATAACTTTCTTGGTTTGGTCATCCCAAAACCTGTAGCCATACATGTCAGATCCATAACCAATAAAATAACACTTCCTTGCCTTCGGATCCAATTTATCTCTACTATTAGAGTCTGTCAGTATATATGAAACACAACCAAAAATTCTCAAATGTGAAAGTTTCACCTCCTTTCCAGACCATACTTCTTCAGGCAACTGATAATTCAAAGGAACTGATGGTCCTCTATTGATGAGATATGCTGCTGTGTTTATTGCTTCTGCCCAGAATGCTTTAGGCAAGCCAGATTGGATCCGCATACACTTTGCTCTCTCATTCAAGGTTCTATTCATCCTTTCTGCAACACCGTTTTGCTCAGGTGTTCCTGGTATTGTCTTGATCATTCTGATCCCATGTTCTGAACAGAAGTCTTTAAACTCCTGACTATCATACTCCCCACCATTGTCAGATTTCAGACTTTTAACCTTTAGACCTGTCTGATTTTCAACTTCTGTTTTCCACCTTTTAAACACAAAAAACACATCAGATTTATTTTTAAGAAAATAAACTCATACCTTTCTGGTAGAGTCGTCGATAAAGGTGACATAATAGCGTGAGTTTCCAACAGATTTCACTGGGGCTGGCCCCCAAACATCTGTGTGCACCAATTCTAGCTTTTCAGCTTTCAGAGTCTTCCCTGTCCTTGAGAAACTGACCTTTTTCTGCTTTCCAAGGATACAATGTTCACAAGCACCAACATCAACATGCTTGAGGCTTGATAGCTTACCCTTTGCCGCCATAAGCTTAATTCCTTTTTCACTCATATGTCCAAGTCTTTGATGCCACATGGTTGAATTATTGACAGCCTCAGTAACTGCTACCATATCCTCATCTGCAATCATGTAAAGAGATCCTCGCTTCTTTCCACGAGCCACAATGAGATTGCCTTTTGTTACCTTCCAAGCTCCATCTCCAAAAGTGGTGTGATGTCCCTCATCATCCAACTGCCCTATAGATATTAAATTTCTCTTTAAGGCAGGAATATGTCTGACATTGTGCAATGTCCATAGGGATCCACTGGAGGTCTTGATGTTGATATCACCTCTTCCGACAATGTCAAGAGATTTTCCATCTGCAAGGTAAACTTTTCCAAATCTTCCAGAAACATAGTTAGACAATAAATCTTTAGAGGGAGTAGTGTGGAACGACGCACCTGAGTCCATGATCCATGAATCAACAGGACTATCCAAACTGCAAATTAATGCATCATCAAGTTCATCAGTTGCTGCATTTGCGGATTCATCATCATCGCGCTTCTTATTTTTGTGCGACTTGTTCTTCTTTGGTGCCTTGCACTGATTGCTAAAGTGACCTCTCTTGTCACAATTCCAACAAGTAACGTCACTTTGAAATTTTCTCTGACCTTTCCCTCTTGACTTTGATCTGCCTCGACCATTCTGACCCTTCTGGGTAGTCCTTCCCCTGCCTTCAGTATTCAATGCTGAATTGGAAACATGACTGGAAGATTCTCCTGAATCTCTCTTGCGAACATCTTCGCTCAAGATCAAGTCACGGATGTCACTAAGCTTTAATGTGTTCTCCCTTGTAGAACTACTAACTGCAGTAACAGTTGCAGCCCAACTATCCGGTAGTGATGACAATAGAATCAATGCCTTCACCTCATCCTCAAATTTAATCTGCACAGATTCCAATTGGGCAAGAATAGTATTAAACTCATTAATATGATCAATTACAGAGATACCTTCTCCCATCTTGAGGTTGAACAACCGGCGCATCAAGTATACTTTGTTGGCTGCTGACAGCTTCTCGTACATATCTAATAATGCCTTCATTAAGCCTGCAGTAGTCTTCTCATTCACGATGTTGAACGCGACGTTCTTGGCTAATGTCAATCTGATCACGCCAAGAGCCTGTCGATCTAGCAAGTTCCATTCTTCTTGCTTCATGTCTTCTGGCTTAACCCCTGATAAGGGCTGATACAGCTTTTTCTGATATAGATAATCCTCTATCTGCATCTTCCAAAAGCTGAAATCTCTGCCATCGAACTTCTCGATCTTCACCTTCCCCTCTTTTAATGCCATTGCTCCCACTGCCTCCTCTAAACTAAGAAGACTCCCACTAATTCCTTTAAACTAAGGAAATCCCGTGGAGTAACCAAAAGCTCTTGATACCAGTTGTTAGTATAGAGCAATAAAAGAAGAGAAAGAAATAAAGGGAAGAAAGAAAAAAGACACACAGTTTAACGTGGTTCAGCACACAATGTATGTGCCTACGTCCACGGCTACACTAGGAGAACTTTTTATTACTTGCACATAAAAGCTTACAAGGTGTCTCTATATATAACACTAGTGAGACACAAGTTTTTACAAACCAAGCAATGTGGGACTAAGCCCACACAAGTTTTACAGACCAAGCGATGTGGGACAAAGGAACTAAGACCATAAACTCTAACAAAAAGGAGAGTGGTGAAGTCATTAAGACTGAGTAAGCATAAATGAATGAAACTCACACTTTGTGCGTGCCAAAGGCAGAGACATTAATTCACGGTCCTCAAGTTAGTGTTACGTTGACTTTTTGTATGGCTAGTCTAATTGATGGGAATAAATGTGTATGCTCAAGATCTAATTCACTACTAAAGAATTATTCTTTATTTCATTATCATATTCGTTGATTTATTAAATTATTAATTTGATAAATTCTTGATTAAAACTAAAAACTTGTTATCATGATAGAGATTATGATAATTAGAAACAAATTCTTTTTAATTTTAATCTAAATTATTCTTGACCATAGGATTATTATGAATAGGACATCAATAATTAGATAGATCAATATATATGTAATAATTTTTATTGGATAAAAATTAATATATCTCATTTAATAAATTATATATATAAATGATGTATATGTGAATATCATCATTGATAATTGAACTGACTCAATGAAGAATTTCTAAATATTACCTTGTTATGTCAATAGGAAGTTTTCAAGCAAAAATATAATAATTTCCTTTGACATGAGATTATCATAATAATTATACTTTAATTTCAAACACCTAATGTCTTATGACACTAGTTGGATGAATATTGAATACGATTAAATACTTCTAGAATTAATGATTAATCAAGAAGAATTCATTAACCCTAGATAATGAGTTTAAGCTCTATGATAGAATTAAGCTTGGTCAAGACAATTGAATGAAAGAAGAAAATAGTTTCTTAAGTCATTCATTGATTATATATAATGTATTAACTTATTAGAGTTTGATAGTAATACTATACTCTAGAGTAAACATTGAGTTGTAAATGATAGAAATAAATGTTGCATTATTCTTTTATTGGTTCTTGAAGACAAAAGATGTTACTACATGCTACCGAACATCAAGAAATGTTATTAGATGCCTACTTTATTAAATTAATTATTATTAATTTACTACCAATTTAGTATTAAATATACGAAATTACACACAAACGGGTGTTTTAATCTTTGCAAAAGAAAATAATTTATTTCATAATTAAATTAGAGAATTTGATTTGATTAAATAAATATTTTAGTGGAATATTAATATATTCTTTGTTAACACCAAAAATATAATTAATATAAACATAGAGTATTATTTTATAAATGTAGAAATTGTCCATAAAATAAGAATAAGATTTTATTGCTATATAAATGTATCAGATCATGTAATTAGTAATTAGTCAGGATTATTTGAGAATTATCGTATTATATCATAAAGTTTCTTGAGAAAAAAAAAGATATAAAATAATTTTTATTTTCAAATACAAAGATAAAGATATATGAAATTATTTTAAATAAAATTTCTCATTTTTTGAAAAAATGTTCAACTCCATATATCATATATATCTCTAAAGTTATAAATAAACAGAAATAAACTAGAAAAGTTTCTTAGACCTGAAAAGTAGAAAAATAGTTTAATTTCTATTCATCAAAGAGTTGATATTTGATTTCGGTGTGAATATTTATATTATTAGAACGCACATCAAGATACACAATTTTTTTTTCTATTTATTATTATTATATATTTTTTAATATAAAATAAATCTTAATTTTTTAATTTCGCTTCAAAGATTTGAAAGACTCCTATGTAACAATCACTAGTGACATGACATGACCATAATAACGTGGTAAAAAAAAAAGCATGATGAGCAAACACAAGGGACATTGAGTTGTTACACTAGTTATCAACCTCCACAACTCAGTTCTGACGTAAAAGAAAATTTGTCTTATTTTGATTAATAGTACTGTAACAATTAAGCATTCAATGTTTTTTATTATTATGTTTTTAACAATTTATTATAAAAGAGAATATAATTAATATAAATAATAAGACGTATGTTAAAAAATTACACAATAATCTTTATAAAATTTAAAATACTAATTATAGTATTTCTTAGTTTTATTTCAAAACTTTGAACGTTAAATAAATGGGATGAACAATGTGTTCGATTTGGCAGCAACAGAACAGCTAAGACTTTTTCCATTGATTCGAAACAGGAAAAATATGAAGTAAACCTTGGTCAGGACACAGATAATTAGATGTTGGGTAGGGAACTGAAATAAAATGAAGGAAAAGAGGAATTGTTTTGTGAATTTCTGAATCAAATCCATTTCTTCTTCAATTCTCCTTCTTATCCTTTTCCTTTTTCTAATCAAATTGATTTTTCACTTGAATGTTTCCTTTTTGAATCGTGAAAGGTTGTCTATTCAGGTTTAATAATTAAATTTGTTGACGAAACAAGGGGAATAAGACATGATCAAATGATACTAGGAATTAAACTTGGTCAAAACTCAAATGATTCTTTGATAGAAATTAAATTTTATTAATTTAACCATTGAATCATGTTCTATTATCATAATTATTACACTGTTATCATAATCCCTACGTGTACCATATCCTATTTTAGTTACATACATATCCCATATTTTTTTATAATTAAGTTAATAAAAGCGAGGTTTTATTATACTTGATACGCCGTATTATTTGATCTTAACTTAAAGTGTCACTTTGATTTGAGAGGTTAAACTAGTAACATATTAAAAGCGTCCAACTATATGTCATGTGCAACAACACCCTGTTGATTGACGGGCATTTTTTAGTTAAGGTTTTACGTGCACTTTTCATCCTCACCGCTTGTTTCTTAATTAATAAAATATACAAAATCTAGTGGCGGCAAAGTCCTTTTTAAAAGGTAAAATAAAAAAGTTTGAGATTGAAAATCGGCATTCTTTCACTAAGGTAGTGTTCGGTAAAGATGAATGAAAATGTGAAAAATGAAAAGAAATAAGAGAGAGTGAAAAATAGATGAATGTTTTGAATTAAAATAGTAAGTAAATAATAATAAAAAATTTAAAAAAATAGAGATGGAGCAAATAATTATTTTACCCCATCTAATAAAATGGTTCCTACCCATTAGGCCATAAAGTTTTTATTTTAGAATTATACTGTTAATCGATTATGCAAATTACATAATTAATTATACAATTTCGTCTGACCAGAAATTATGTTATTAACATAATTGATTATATTACAAACTTGACATCAATTGTATCTAATTTTTAACAATTTAGTGGATACATAACCTATTAATTATGTGACATGTTATTTCAATCTAGTGTCATACCTATTATATTATAAGTATAATTGATTATGTTGTCAATTAGAGATCAAGTCTATGAAATTCAAAAGTTCTAATGACTTACATAACCAATTATATGAATATAATAACTAATTATATAGGCATCGGTGGTCATAAGTTCTTAGAAGCAATTTTGAAAGAGCGGATCTTTTTCTTACCAATGAGCCCAAATTCACACCAACTCATCTCATTTTGGGATGAAAATTTAAGTCAATGGGATTCACATTTTTTAAGAAACTTGTAACCTAAAATCACTCAAAACAAACACCCATCCCACCACTTTCAACTCAAAACCAGCTCAATTCAATTGCAATCCAAAATCGCTCCCTTAAACCAAATACAGGCCAAGGGTAGGTTTGGTTGTAAAAAATGTGAGAAAAGAAGAGAAATTTTCAAAAATATTTATGGATTTCACACCTCTACCATAATACTTTAATTCAAATATGTCTTCTCCAATTCTGTTTCTCTCTACCAAACCAACCTTAAGTCAAGTGACTCATTGCCTCCTCCCCCTTGCAGTTGCAGTCTTCGGTGATGTATGCTTTCTAAAGTGACTATCGTATTCATTTTGTTAATCAACTACTAACTGAAATGTTGAAAATCATTAAGATAAAGATTTATGATCCTCTCCACATCACCATTATAAGACTTATATGGATTATGTTGCAAACTTCAACTAATATTCAGGGTTATACACTTACACTATAATGACAATAGAAATTAGACCTAAGCCTCTCAAAGGGAATTCTTCAATACCTATGAATGACAATATAAATTAGTTTAATATGTTATTCAGTTGCATCATCTTACATTATGTAACAACCATATGTTGCAAGTAACAAGCTGAAGAATAATTCCTCATCTATGTTCTAATCTCTAAAATGTTGATTACTCAACATGAATTACATACACTTCAGAAGGCTATAACAAACAATCTACAATTTGTTCAAAACTGGGCAATATGGTTGGTCACGTGTCCACCAATTTAACAAAATATGAATTTGACGCTCACGGAAAATTAATTGAGAAAAATGACAGTTCATTTTTTTAAAAAAAAAAGAAATTATATTATCTATTCCCGCATTATCACTGAAACATGCTTGTCTCCAATTCAATATTACAAGACTGCAGTTTATACATCATCTTACAGCTACCATAAAATCTGGAAAAAGGAAACCGTCGTATTGAAATCAATTGTCACAAAACCCAGAATTATCTTAACTGACCAAATCATGATGATTTTGATGTTATTCAGGTCACTTGTAACCCAGGGCAAGTTTAATTCACTTGTCTAAGTCACACTGTATATACTCCCACTCTTTTTCTGTTAAATGGGAACAGTCCAGATCTTGCTAGAGAATGGGTCAAAGATTCTCTCAATCAGAAGCCAGAGGCTTCACCTTCTCTCGGAGGAACTGCAGTATATGCTCACGTTTCCAATTATCAATCCTGCAAGAGACAAAAAGGGGGTGGGGGAAGAAAGATAAATATAAATAAAATAAAACTCTTTTTCGTTCAAAAGAAAAAAAGAGAGATTATTTTAACTCCTAGAGTACACAAAAGGTATGATTTTGTAAAGAGAAGCTGCATCATAGCTTTTAAATCACATTCAAAAATGATTTTGAAGCCATTGCAGCTATTCTTGTTTATGCTTTAGTTTCATTGGAATCCACATAGCCATCAACCAGAAGTTCAATAAGTTATTTCTTTTGGTAGATCTAGATTCTTGCATTTCAATGGAGAGATAAATTCCCTTATATGCTACTTGCTACACACACATCCACAGGCTTAGTGTTACTCATCAATTCCATAATGGGTATGGTTTTACCTAGACCTACAAAACCTTGTAAATAAATGTTGTAAATGCAATGACTACTTCCAGTCAACTTTGTAAATTTTTTACAATGTTAATCAAAATTATGTTGCTTTGTGCTTCTCATAGAAATACTATCCCTAGAGGTATTGGGGGAGTCAACTTAAAACATTTGTAAAAATTCTACAATGTTAATCAAAGTTATGTTGTTTTGTGCTTCTGATAGAAATACATCCCAAGAGGTATTGGGGGGTCAAAGAAAAATTAGAGGTGAATACATCAAGAATGATTTAGAGATCAAAGGTTTTTTTATAGACAAAATTCACAATAGAACATTATGACATTGTTTGGTCTATGTAGCTGACTCCACCTAGTGGTAAAAAATTTGGTTGTTATATACAAGAATTTTGAAAAATCAATGTACTCAATGCCACAGTATCAATTAGAAAAGAAAACCAATGATGGGCTCCAATAAGAAGATGTCAGCAAGGTACTCATTTGTGGATAATATAATAAGTGTCACCTGATTGTTTCTTTTTGCTGACCCGCATCATCCAGCATAATTAGCTTTGGTGGAGAGTTAAAAACATATTGAACTTTAACTGATGGAAATTGATCTTTTTCATCTTCAATAAAGCTTACAACTTCAGGATAGAAAACAAGTTTCCTCATGCAGACTTCCAACACAGCTCCAGAGTAAGTAACCTAAAAGTTAAAAGAATTAATGATATTGTCTTCCTTTCATCTTTTCTGAGTGTGTTACGATAACATTTCTTAGGTAACAATTGGTTTGTTTTTTATTTTCAGTTGATATATTTTGTTTATCATTACAAAAAAGTCACCTAATTTTCGCATTGTTTCATGTTTCTCAAGATGCTGTGAAGGAAATGATGAAACAGGCATTTAGTTGTTTTCACTATTCCTTTGGAAAAATCATGAAAATAAGAAATCACATGAAACCAACGTAACAATTTTGTAATTACTTGTAAAAAACACATCAACAGCAAACGAAAACAAAAAACAAACCAAATACCACCTTAGAGCATGTTTGGTTTGAAAAAAAAATGTTTATTGTTTTCATTTCCCTCCTCATTACAAATAATTACAAAAGAAGTTGCATTCTTATCACTTTGTTTCTTATTTTCAAACATTTGCACATGAAACAGTGGTTAAAAAAAAAAACATTTTGCTGTTTAACTAGTTCCTATGAAAATATTCAAAAAAACAAAGGAAATAAAATGTGACCTGTTTGTAAATTAATAAAACCGGGAATGAAAACAGAAAACATATTTTTTTTCCAAACCAAACAGATCCTTACATTTTCATTTTCACTTAACCTCAGCAGGCACTACACTTCCTTTCAAAATGCTTTTAATCGACACTAGAAGATTAATTTAGTAACGGTTTGCAGCATAATTATACACTTATTTGGCAACCAGCTTCGTTTAGGTCTAAACCGTCACAATTCATTTCAATCACAAAGCAAAATCGGTAAATCATTTTCGGATGGATCATATTCATACCTTGGTAGTGGCATCGTTGGAGTCTTCGGTGCAACACTTGAAACAATCCGATACCAACTCTGCAACCGAATTTCGAGCTTAGTACAACACTCTTCGTAATTGAGACAGTAACCTAACTAACCTAAACGCGATTCTAATCGCGCTTCTCCGAGCGACATAATAACAGTGAAATCGAAAAGGCATAGAACAAAACAAAATTGCTTCTGAATGAAAATTGTGTGAGAGAGAGAGAGATTCGAAATGGAATAGACCTTTGTCCTTGACGTACTCGGAGAGAGTGTTGCAGTCGGAGCACAAGGCGAGTCCGGTGAAACCGAGATTCTCGCATTCTCGTGAACTTAATTGCTCCGATGATGAACCCAAACACAAACTCAAAGCCAACACAATCACAGCAACGCCATAGCTATGCATCAAGCCCTTCTTCATCTCCGAGAATCGCATCGAATCGAACCAGAAAGCCAAGTCAAGGGACTGGGTTAGTTACTTCGTTCCATGGGCATGGTCCTCACGCTCTGTCATGTTAGGCTTCACTATATGGGCTCCAGGCCCATGTTTCACATAACATATGAAATCTAGGGGAAAACTACTTCCTGCACCCCAATTTACTACTTGCATCTCCATAATTTTGAAAATTCTAATAGTACCCTTACCTTTTTTATACGTTCCTCTCAGCCTTTAGTGCCTCTGTCTCATGGGTGGCTCCCTCGCTCTCCCGTAGGGCTGTTAAAAAAAATTGAACTGAACCATTCTTAAAAAGGCTAAATTGTTTTGAATAAAAAATTAAACTAAATTGTTCTATAGATCAGTTTTTTAAAGTTGAATTGCTCCTAAACCGTTACTTGAACCAACTCTAAATTGTAACCTATGAAATTAAAAAAATGTGAAAATTTGCTTCAAAATAAGATGCTTATTGAGAGCAATTCAAATAATTCAAAGCAGTTAAAAGTAGTTCAAAGCAATTTGATTTAATTCATCTAAACTATTACCCAGTTCCATTAGTTCGTCCAAATTGTTACCCAATTCACTTAGTTCACTCAAACTTTTTTTACAGTTCAATTTGATTTAGGGTGTTGCTAGGTGCACCTAGCACTTAAGGTGAAATGACAAAAATACCCTTGATCCGTAAGCCATTTAAGTTGATCCGTAAAAGGCTTACGGATCAACTTGATCCATAAGCCTTTTACGGATCAAGTTGATCCGTAAGGCTTCTATGGATCAAGTTTATCCGTATTTTTTCGTAAAAAGGCTTACGGATCAAGTTGATCCTAAACCTTTTACGAATCAACTTAATTCGTAAGTCTTTTATGGAACAATACGGATTAGCTTGATTCGTAGAAGCCTTATGGATCAAGTTGATCCGTATGTTTAATATCAACATACGGATCAACTTGATCCGTATGATTTACGGACCACCCTCACACACACTCATCACAGATGCAAAAAAAAGCACAGGGACATTTTTGATATTTTAAAAAAATGTTGGGTGCACCTAGCAACACCCTTTCATTTATTTATTTTGCCCATCTCTATCCTCCACCGGTCACCCCATAATTTGTTTTTAGATTTGCTTATATCTCTTGATTCACAATCTAGAATAGAAAAAAAATTGTAGCGTTATGGGTTGGCTCTTCTGACATTATGCAAACCTAATTCTGGATTAAGTTATCAAGAATGCATGTTGTTCTCTAGATAACAATTTGGAATTATGTTTAATACACACTCCTTTCACTTCAACTAATCGAAAACAATATCAACCTCAACTATTGTAGCGTACAAGTTTTTCAATCTAATCTACCATTCAAAGTCCTCTACTTTCTGGTACGCAGTACTCACTCTTCTATTTTATCTACTTACACCAATAATGTTAATTATAAAGTATTTTATTGAACCATTTTCACACTTTTTTACTTAAATTAAATAGCTATCATACACCTTTAAACAGTTTATCTCTCCCTTAGTTTCCCAAATTTCAAAGTGTAAAGTGTTGATATAAGAAAGTCCTCTTATATACTTTGATATCCTTTTAGATAATTAAATCTCAAAATACATGTAAACACACTCGTCTCTAATACTCTACTATTAATCCGCCAAAATTGAAATAATGTAAAAGAAGTATAAGGTGTTGAAATTAGAGTCCCTTTAAATACTAGGGATGTCCTTGCAGAGTAACTAGTTGCTGGTTATAGAAAAGTTACACTTAGATATCCATTTCACACTTTATATTAGAGTAAAAAAAAGAGATATTTCAGTGTTTTTTTCACGTTAATAATAATAACTATTTAAAATATTAAATAAAAGCCTTATAGATATTCTTTTGGTCAAATAATGCAGGTGATAACTTCTAAGCTTACTCAAAACTTCTGTTACATAACAATCGTTAACGTTGCGCCAGTAAACTTCATCAAGTAGAACTTGCTTAAAACACATCCCCAGTGGGACTTTCTAACAGCTTTGAGTTGAGCACATCCGTTAACTGTTGCAGCTGCTAGTTCGAAACAAAAGAATTTCCCAATATTCATTCTCACATACATGCAATTCTGGCCTTTGAGGAAAAAGGGCAGCGGTCACTATATTATTTACAAGTGTGGCAGAAAGAAAAATGGTAACATACACACCAATCTTGAGAACTGCTCTACAAGACAATTCTTTATCAACAGGAGTGCTAGATCATACGATAACTTTTCTTGAAAGGCAAAACCTTATTATTAGTAATCAAAGGCACTATAAAGAAATTTTCATTTTCCACAGAAGCGTTTCCAGAAGAAAAATAGAGCACCAGAATCCCCCCTCTGACAAGCTGATAGTTACCAACGGAGATGATACACAAAACAAAATCCCATTGCAATCAAAATATACATATATTTCCTAAATAAAATCCTAATCTGAGGTTGCCAAAAATAACCAAAAAAAAAAAAGGTTACAATATAGCACAGATAAATAAAATCCTAATCTGAGGTTGCCAAAAAATATTAGCTTTCCACTGTCGCTGCAGGGGGCGAAGAGGCCTTATCGTCCTCATCATTAGGAGTATTTGATTTTATATACGACCGAGCAACATCTAACATCACATCAACTTCTTTCTTGTACTACATTGTTAAACAACAAATATTTTTTATTAATTAAAAGCTGTTAATACCAGCAATTTGAAGGAACTACTATATACATGCAATAACTCTGTCAACAAAAGATCTACCAACCTCATTGACTGCCCCTGACTTTATTTTGGATTGCATAACACACCATTTCTTGAAATGCGCACCTGCAAAAACAGTGAAGGAAGCGAATGAACCCAGGTTTTGTTTATTACTTTAATATTTCCCTAATGTTTTTCACATTGGCCAAGTCCTGAGAGAATTCTAGCTTGTCCCTGATTCTAACATGGTAATCATAGTATTTGTATCTAGTTATCAATGCCAAGATCAGTGGCAGAGTAGCCAATCCCAAAATTGCTTTAGTGAGGTAGGATGGCTGTACAGAACACAAAGGTAGTACATAAAATTGAAGTCAAGATAAAAAAAAAAAAAAAAAATCACGAATCAGAACAGAACACAACACAAAGGTAGAACATAAGTTTGAGTTGGTACAGCAGAATGAAGACAAAAAACACATCCACCCACAAAAAAGGAAGAAAAAAAAACCCGGAAGGGTGAGCAAAGGAAAAGGAGTAGAGGAAGCACACAGACTTTCTCTATTCAGAAGACTTGCCGAAAAATCAACAGAAGAGAATGTGTGTAAATGAGAAAAGGGTGTGCCTGGAAACGCTGGCAAGCAGTGAGTGCTGTGTGAATAAAGCTTAGCTGCGAACATGGTTTTAAATCATACAGGCTGTTCTGATGAAAGAAAAGGGGCAAAATCATGAAAATAACCCAAAAAGCAAATAATATCATGGGTTTTCATAGTTAACACTTATTTGAGGTTGGTGATTAGCAGAGGACCGCATCATCAATGACAGACTTAAATGAGGAATAAGTAAAATGGGACAATATTGAGGAGTTTCAACCACAACTTACCGACTTTTATGTCCAGAGTACATGAGATTTCATTAATTGTCTCCAAGCTCCATTTACAGTGTACCTATTGGACCAAGAACATAACACCATGTTTTATCAGAACAATTCTAATAATATTAGAATATATATGTCAGGAGACAAACAAATCACGGATTAATGAAGGGACAATTATAGGCATGTTTTTTTTTTTTTTTTTATTTCAATATTTCATACCTTAATGACCAACTTTAGTCCTTCCAATTACAAGAGGTGTAGCCATCTATGATTTTTAAAACAAGTATTTTAAAAGTGTAGAACCTGTTCTTTCTCCCTTTTGATAGGAAGTCACAAATGAACACCTTAAAAGAAGGCTGATATAGTAAGTTTTTACATTAATACTTAAAAGGCCAACAATCCTTCCCTTTCCAGTTGGCATTGTACACCATAACAAAAGGTAGAATACAAGCGTTTGATCGGTTACAGCTTCACACTCATTTTAGACGTGCTAACCACTTTTATGTGCAAAACCAATGTGCCTTCAGAGGCTAAGATAATAGATTAATTCGCAATAAGTAGGCATGTTTAGCAATTTTTTGTTCCTTCCTCAGCCACACGTTAAAGATTAAGGTTTAAATTAACAATAATAAGCGGTGTGTTTTTAAATTTACAATAATAAGCAGTGTATGTGAAACACACCGTATACTGAAAGAGAAGGAAAAAAAATATTATATAATAATAATATAAACATATCCCCCCCCCCCTCACTTTCCTAATTCCCTTCCTTTTTAGAACCCACACCCCCATCCCTCGAGTCCTCCATCCCCATTTGCATCATTTTCTTCTCTCATTCTTCCACTCTTTTTCCTTCATTGTTCCAAAATTCATCAAGTTCCTTGCACTCTTGTGGCACTCTCAAGCATGGGAAGGTGGTTGGAGTAGAAGGGAACAATACCCAAATTCTCTATTTGAGCTTCTTGAGGTAATTCCATAACCCATTGAGATAGATGAGTATTTTTACGACATAGATTAGTTATGGGTTGTGTGAGAGGGGTTGGAATAATTAAATAGAAGGATTATTGTGATTTTCTCAAAACCCTAAGCATGCTAAATTTGGGGTGTTGAATATTTAGTATTATTTTATGTATGGTTGCTTGTTATCTTGCTGAATTCAGAAGGCAGTAGTGTGGTGTCACTGTCAGCTGTCCTTCTCTCTCTTATGTATCTTGTATATATATATGTCATTTGAAATCAATAAAAGCTAAGAGAGTGAGTGAAAAGTTTTCCTCACTTCTTCAAATCTTCAAGTTGGCATCAGAGCGGATTCTGTTCACCGTTCGCCCTCGCCGTCATCTCCGGCCGCCATTTTCTCTGGCGAGACCAGGGTTAGGTTCGCCTTGAAAAGCGTGACCACCCCTGGAAGTCGCGCCACCAACGGAGCCTCCACGCGCTCTCACCGTCTCGCGCGATTTTCGGCACGTGAAGTCCACGCGTCGCCGTCCCGTCATCGGAAGCTCACCCGACTTGTCCCAACAGCTTCGTCGTCCTTTCCTGAGCACGTTTCAGGTTCAGCAAGTTTTTGTGTCAGCCCGTGTGCTTTCTTCTATCCTTTTTCATTAGGGTTTCCGTATTGATCAAAAATGGCTTTTGCTGGACTTGCTTTCTCCTTTTCTAGAACCCCAACCATCACAACTGCAAAACTCAATTGGAAGAATTATTTGTCTTGGTCTGCTTCAGTGGAGTTGTGGTTTCTCGATCAAGGACACCATGACCACTTGGAGAAAGGTGTTGACATTGTTCCAAGCGACAAAAAACTTGAGTGAAAAAAGCTTGACTATCAACTCTGTGCTGTGCTATCGCAATTAGTTGAGCCAGATATTTTGGAAATCCTTAGGTCATTCAAAACTTGTCGCTCCTTTTGGAAGAAGGCCCAAGAAATCTTTGCTAATGATATCCAAAGCTTGTTTGATGCAACCATGAAGGTTACAGCCCTCAAGCAAACCAACCATGACATGATTGCACATGTAGGTAAGGCTCGGGCTGCAGTGGAAGAGTTGAGAAAGTTTCTTGTGGCTGTTTCATTGGAAGAAGTGAACAAAAAACTGGACAAATTCTACATGGTCCTCATCTTGAGAAGCTTACATTCAGACTTTGATCATGTGCATGATCAAGTCCTTGCTGGGGACCAAGTTCCATCAATGGATTCCCTCATCACTAGACTTCTTCGCGTGCCTCATGTATTAAAGGATGAAAACCCTTCTGATGTTGTGGAAACATCAGCCATGGTTGCACCTCGTGGGAGAGGAGGAGGCCGCAACAATAAAGGAGGCTGCAGTGGAAGGGGTGAACGTCCTCATTGCACTTACTGCAAAAGGATGGGTCACACTCAAGAGAATTGTTATTCGTTGCATGGCTTTCCTGACAAGGTAGCGTAGGTTTCTAGGTTAGAGAAATCAGAGTCTAGGTTCTCTGATGAGGAGTATCAAGAGTATTTGAAGCTCAAATCCGAGAAACCCAACAATCAAGCTCAATCTACACCTGTACCATGTTTTTCAACAACATGTATCTCTCAATCCATGGAAGGTCCTAGTCCTTGGATACTCGACTCAAGTTCCTTTAATCATATTTCTGGTAATAAGTCCTCTTTTTCATCCTTTTCCTCTCCAAAAATTCCTCACCTTGTTACTGTAGCTAATGGCTCCAAGATTGCGTCTCAAGGAAGAGGTCAAGTTTCATTATCTCCCTCTTTGAAATTGAATTCTGTATTATTCATTTCTCAGTGTCCCTATAATCTAATCTCATTAAGTCAGTTGACTCGTTCATTAAATTGATCAGTAACCTTTACTGTTAGTTCTTTTGTTATTTAGGAACATGGGACGGCCGACTGATTGGAGAAGAATGTGAATTACGAGGACTTTACTATTTAGAATCCAACCTACCTGTGTCCTGTTTTGCAACTTCAAAACCCAAACTTTTGCATGATCGTTTGGGTCACCCAAGTTTACCAAAACTGAAGATGATGGTTCCTAGTCTTAAGAATCTTCAAGTCTTAGAGTGTGAGTCTTGTCAATTAGAAAAACATGTTAGGTCATCATTTCCTCAAACTGTACAAAGATGTAACTCGGCTTTCTCTACCATTCATTCGGATATTTGGGGACCAAGTCGTGTTACATCTTTTGGTTTTCGATATTTTGTAACTTTCATTGATGAATTCTCCAGATGTACTAGGGTTTATTTAATGAAAGACAAATCTGAACTTTTTCCTTTATTCATGTCGTTCTACAATGAGATTGAGAATCAATTTGGAAAAACAATTAAGATCTTCAGAATTGATAATGCTAAAGAGTATTTCTCTCATGATCTCTCTTCTTTTTTATCTTCCAAAGGTATCCTACATCAATCCACATGTCCTCACACACCACAACAAAATGGTATAGCAGAAATGAAGAATCGTCATCTCCTTGAAACTGCACGTTCCCTAATGCTAAATTCTAATGTTCCTACACATCATTGGGGAGATGCAGTACTTATTGCTTGTTTCCTAATTAATATGATGCCTTCTTCTTCCCTTGAAAACCAAATCCCTCACTCAATTGTCTTCCCTCATGATCCATTATTTCATGTTTCTCCTAAAGTGTTTGGTTGTACTTGTTTTGTCCATGATTTGTCTCCTGGTTTAAACAAACTTTCTGCTAGGTCAGTCAAATGTATCTTTTTGGGTTATTCTCGTCTTCAAAAGGGCTACAAGTGTTACTCTCCAACCACAAAACGGTACTATATGTCTGCAGATGTAACCTTCTTTGAAGACACACCCTTCGTGGACCATCCTTCTTCTCTCCAGGAAGTACTTCCAATTCCTTCTCCTTGTCCTCTAGGTAACTCAAATCAAAATGTCAATGTTGTCCCATCTTCTCCACCAAATTCACCTGAAGTTGCTTCTCCACCTCTTATTCAATGCAGGACAAGGCAAGTTGGATCTATAGTGCCTGAAGCTTCTCCTCGTGATCCTCATCCTTCTTCAACCAGTCCTCAACTCATGGATCCTTCTTCTCCTTCCACCTCTTCTCATCATTCTGACTCAGATTGGTCCATTGCCATCAGGAAAGGTATTCGCTCTACTCATAATCCTCATCCTATTTATAATTTCTTAAGTTATCACTGTTTGTCTCCTTCATATGCTTCCTTTGTTTTCTCATTATCTTCCCTTACTATTCCTTCCAATGTCTATGAGGCACTTGATCATCCTGGCTGGCAACAAGTTATAATTGGTGAAATGCAGGCTCTTGAAAATAATGATACTTGAGAACTTGTTCCCCTTTCTCCTGACAAGACAATTGTGGGTTGTAGATGGGTCTATACTGTCAAAGTTGGGCCCAATGGTGAGGTTGATCAGCTTAAGACTCGCTTGGTAGCTAAAGGCTACACACAAATATATGGTCTTGATTACTGTGATACTTTTTCTCCTGTAGCCAAAAGCACTATTGTTCGTCTGTTTCTTGCTATGGCTGCCATACGTCACTGGCCCCTCCATCAGCTTGATATTAAAAATGCCTTCCTCCATGGTGATCTTGAGGAGGATATTTATATGGAGCAACCTCCTGGGTTTGTTGCTCAAGGGGAGTATGGTGTTGTGTGTAAGCTTCACCGATCTCTCTATGGATTGAAGCAATCTCCTCAAACTTGGTTTGGTATATTTAGCCATGTGGTTCAACTTTTTGGACTGAAATGAAGTGAAGCTGATCATTTTGTTTTTTACTGTCATACATCCCCTGAAAAGTGTGTTTATCTAATGGTCTATGTTGATGACATAGTGATTACAGGAAATGAAACTACTAAGATTGCCCAGCTAAAAGAGCACTTATTCAACCATTTCCAAACCAAAGATCTGGGATATTTGAAGTATTTCCTTGGTATCGAGGTGGCTCAATCAGGAGATGGTGTTGTGATCTCTCAAAGGAAGTATGCTCTTGATATTCTAGAAGAAACAGGCATGCAAAATTGTAGGCCTATTGATAGCCCTATGGATCCAAATCTGAAGCTCATGGCAGATCAGAGTGAAGTTTATCCTGACCCCGTGAGATATAGGAGACTTGTGGAAAAACTCATTTATCTCACCATTACAAGACCTAATATCTCCTTTGCTGTGGGAGTGGTTAGCCAATTTATGCAAAATCCTCATTTGGACCATTGGAATACTGTCATGCGTATTCTCATATATGTTAAGAGAGCCCCTGGACAAGGTTTGTTGTATGAAGACAAGGGTAATACACAACTATCGGGATATTGTGATGCTGATTGGGTTGGTTGTCCCATGGATAGGAGGTCCACATCAGGTTATTGTGTTTTCATTGGAGGGAATATTATCTCTTGGAAAAGCAAGAAGCAAATTGTTGTTGCTCGGTCCAATGCAGAAGCTGAATATCGATCTATGACTATGGTTACATGTGAACTCATGTGGATTAAGCAATTTCTCCAAGAATTGAGATTCTGTGAAGTGGTGCAAATGAAGTTGTATTGTGATAATCAGGCTGCTTTTCATATCGCTTCAAATCCAGTCTTTCATGAAAGGACTAAGCACATAAAGATTGATTGTCATTTCATTCGAGAGAAACTTCTGTCCAAGGAGATTGTCACTGAGTTCATTAGTTCTAATGATCAGCTAGCGGATATTTTGACTAAGTCCTTAAGAAAACCTAGGATTCAGTCTATATGTTCCAAGCTTGGTGCATATGATTTATATGCTCCAGCTTTTTTTTTTTTTATCGACAAAGATAATATATTAGATATATAAAATGCAGTACTAGAGGTACTGATATACATATATGTTATACCTTATTGCTGGTTCCACAGACAGACAGTCCTAGTCTAAAGGAGAACCAAAGTAAGGAATAAATTAAATATACATATGTTGCCCTGCACATTGTTCTAGCCTCTACTGATACAGAAACCTTGACTAATACTACTTGACCATTGGTTAAAATGGATGGTGAAATCTTTTTCAAAACCCCTTAGCCACGTCCAGATGAGGAATGTAGCATCTTCGAGCAGTTTATTAGCATTGAAGGTTGCATTAGAGAACACTATGCTATTTCGGAGCTTCCAAATAGACCATGTTAAAGCTAACCACCAGCAATGCCATCTTTTGAACCTTACAACATCCACTTGAACACCTGTGTGTTGAAGAAAATGGTGTTTTGGAATTAGAGGAAAAGCACCTTGTAAATGTAGCCATGACATGGTTTCCCACCACAGGGGTTGGATTTTGCTGCAGTGGAAGAATAAATGTGATGCATCCTCTTCTGCATTTTTGCAGAAAGGACAAAGCGTGTCTGTGAGTTGCACTTGCCTTCTCTGTAGATTTTGTCTGGTAGGTAGTCTGTCTCTAAGTAGCCTCCACCCAAAAACTGTTATTCTGCTTGGTATCTTTAATCTCCACAATTCCACAAAGCATTCCTCTTGACTACCCACAGCTGCCTCCTCCTCTAGCATTTGATATGCATTACGTGTTGAGTATTGGCCTGTTGGGTCTGCACTCCACTCCCCCTCGTTGAATCCTTGTTACTGTATGACCTTACCATCAACCTCTCTCATGAAATTGACAGCCAGGTCAATTTCACTGTCGAATAGTGACCTTCTCCAGGTGAAATTCCACTCCCAACCACTGTCCTTATGACTTCCCATCTGACAAACAAGCTGATGATACTGTGATGATATCCGGTATAGTCTAGGATATTTTCCTGCCAATGAATCCTCCCCACCTAGCCACCTATCCTCCCAGAATTTGATTTTATCTCCACTTCGAACCCTCCATTACATCCCAGTAGTGATTAGCTGCCCCTGGTGAGAATGAAGGAAAACCTTTTTTAAATCTCTCCACCAGATTGATTCATGAGCTGCTGAATTTGCATCCATCAAACCCCTCCAACCACCATATTTGGATTCTAATACCCTAGTCCATAGTTCTCCTTGATTTTGCATGAGATTCCACTTCCATTTGCCGAGCAATGCAAGGTTGAAGTTGTTGATGTCCTCGATGCCCAAGCCCTCCTTTTCTTTTGGTAAGCATACTACTTCCCAACTGATCCAAGGAATCTTAGCTTGGTCAGCTGCACCTCCCCACATGAAGCGGCGTTGTATTTTCACCAGCCTATCCACCACTGCTTTAGGAACCCTGAAAAAAGAAAGAAAGTAGATGGGAATCGATGTTAACACTGATTTTATTAATGTCACTCTCCCCCCAAAAGATATGTCTCTGTTTCCACTTTCCTAATTTTCGATCACATTTCTGAATAATGGAATCCCACATATGCCTTTGCCTTGGGTTGGCCCCTATTGGTATACCCAGGTAAACAAGAGGAAAAGTCAGCAACCCACAATTCAAATATTTGGCTACCTGTTGCTTCCATTGAGTCGTTACACCAATAGCTCCAAAGCCACTTTTTACAAAATTTATTTTTAAGCCTGACACAAGTTCAAACGTCCTCAAAATAGTTTTAATGGCCTTTACATTCTCCATAGTTGCCTCCCCTAGGAAGATTGTGTCGTCTGCATACTGTAGGATACTAACATCCACATTGTTGGATCCTACCTTGAAGCCTTTATACAAATTTTCCTCCTTGGCTCTCCGCAACAGCCCATTCAAAGCTTCAGCTACCACATTGAATAGGAAGGGTGCTAGTGGATCCCCTTGCCTCAGACCCCGTTTAGGATAGAATTCAGTTGTAGGGCTACCATTGACCAAAAACGAAATAGACGCAGATTTCAAACACCCCGCAATCCATTTGATCCATTTGGAACTGAATCCTGTTCTTTCCAGCAAATATAACAGAAAATTCCAAGACACAGAGTCATAAGCCTTCTCGTAGTCTACTTTGAACTCAAGGCAAGGTTGACTGCTTCTTTTGGCCTCTTCAATCACCTTATTTGCAATGAGGACACTATGTAGTAGATGTCTTCCTTCAATAAAAGCAGATTGTGTCTCATCTACAATAAAGGACATCACCTTCTTCATTCTTTTAGCCAGCACCTTAGAGACAATCTTGTACATACAACCTATTAATGAGATGGGTCTATAGTCATTCAAGAATTGAGGGTCAGCCACCTTGGGGATTAAAGCTATGAAGGATGCATTGCAGCCCCTTGGGAACACTCCATTAGCATGAAATTCGTCTAGAAAACGAAGAACATCAGGTTTAATTAGTTGCCAGAACTGCTTGATGAATTTAAAGTTCATTCCATCAGGGTCTGGGCTTTTATCACTCCCACAATCCCATACAGCCTATTTTACTTCCTCTTCTTGAAATGGTGCTATCAACATGTCATTATGTTGCTGGCTGATTGACTGAAAGCAAACTCCATCCAGCCTAGGTCGTTGTTCATCTGCTTCTTGAAATCTTTTTGAAAAGAATGATCTTACTTCCTCCTTAACCTTATATGGGTCATCGGTCCAAATTCCATCAATCATGGCTCCCTTTAGAGAGTTGTGCCTTCGATTAGCATTCATCATCAAGAAGAAGTAGCGTGAATTGCAATCTCCTTGCTTGGTCCATCTTGACCTCGCTTTCTGTCTCAATAACGATTCATGAGCTTGTGCAGCCACCCATAGAACTTCCTGTAATTGTCTCCTTTTTGTCTCCTCTTGGTTAGAAAGCTGTCTTTGAATTGAATCCTCCTCCACTTTATTTAATTCATCTTCTAACTTCTTGACCTTTTTGTAAGTGTCTCCATAGCTCTCCTTATTCCAGATTTTCAGCCTTTGTTTGAGTCTTTTTATTTTTTCTTTGAGAACATACCCTCTCCAACCCTGTTGCTGAATAGAAGACTAGCAATTGTACACAGTTTCTTTGAAAGATTTGTTTGATAGCCAGCAATCTAAAATCCTAAAAGGTTTAGGACCCCAATCAACTGATATGGACCTAAGCAATAGTGGACAATGTTCTGAAAAGTTTCTGGGTAAGGTGATTTGAGTGCTTGCAGGCCATTTGTCCAGCCATTCAGGGGAGAGCAGGAACCTGTCAAGCTTACTCCTGGAGGTTCCATTTAGTCTGACCCAGGTGAATTTCCTTCCCAGCCAAGGTGCCTCAACTACCTCCAGATCATTTATCCAATCATTGAACTCTTTGATGGTGCTGTTCCCTGGGTCCCTTTGACTTATGCCGAACCTTTCAGCTGGTTCTCTTATGCTGTTGAAGTCACCACAAATACACCAAAGGTCCCCGGACAATGAGTGTTTCTGCTGCCTTACATGCTCCCACAATGACCTCTTATTTTGGATTTCAGTTGGGGAATATATAGTAATTATGTTGACTTGTTGTGCCTCCCTAATCCATTCTCCTGTGAGTAGAATAAATCCATTGCCAATGACTTTCCTTTGTAGCTTGAATGTCCTTCCACTCCACAAACACAAGATGCCTCCTGCTGTGTTGTTAGCAGGTTGCAATTCCCAACAGACCTCAGCTTCCCCCCATAATGATTGGCACATAGCTTTATCAATCGCTGCCTTCTTTGTCTCCTGCAGGCATACCATGTCTACATTCTCCTTCTTGATCAATCTTCGGATAGCTGCCCATTTTACTCCCTCCTTAAACCCCTGACATTGTATGATATAATATTCATGGGCATCTACTGGTATCTCCCAACCTCTCTGCTTCCTCCTTGTCTCTTTTCTCCATTTTCTTTAATTTTTCAATGATTATGTGTTGTTCGTCTCCCCCTGTAGCACCCAATTGCTTAGTCGTATTCCAAATGTTGATGGCTTCGTGAGTCTGCTGAGGTTCCAACATGTCTTCTGGGCCTTCATTGTGTGTTGCTGAGTGTAGATTCAGGACAGTGTCTATGTTGGTGGCAGGCCCATGATGAGGCAAATCCTCTATTTGGAGAGGATGCAAGTTGACCATTTCTTCTGCTGTGTCTTTCGGTGGAGTATCCAAAGGCTGGCCCAAATTTAATTTCTTTTGATACCTCTGTCTAGAGTATACCTGCCACCCTCTTTAGATCCTCTTTTGGTGTTTTGTGGAGTAAAGCCCGAAAGTTGTGTGGCCTGTGTAGGGGTGTAACTAGAAAACCCCACATTTATATTGGGCCCAATTTCTGGCCCACTTTCCTCCACGTGAGTGTTATCCCCCTCCTTGCTTGAGTAATTTTTTCTTTCTGCCTCATATGTCTCCTGCACATTGCAATTTTTAAATTCAGAGTTCTCACTTCCGAGACACAAGGTCTGGGTGACTGCCACCTCGCATGTTGCTTCCACGTCACCGCTTGCTTTTGTCTTTGCCATCTGTATCTCTCTCACCCCGCTGCCTTCTCCTTTTTCATTTTTGCCTTTTTCATGTCCTAGGTTCCCTTTGTCTTCACGGTTTGCAGTCCCGACACACTGACATCCTCCTTGTTTGAGTGTGTTGTTAGGAAGGTAGGTGACCGTTGCCTTATGCCTTAGCTGCCTCGACTGATCATCTGACGTGACCTGTGGAGGCTTGCGTAGGATCCATGGTTTAGTAGCATTACCCAGTGGGTGATTTCGCTCCCATTGTCCACCGGATAATAAGCTCCCTCCGAGGTCAACGATGGCGGTGGTGCGCGAGTCGCTGATCCCGCGTGGTTCAGCTGCCTTTTTCGGTGCCGTTGGGTCTTGCATGTCACCTACCATGCCCAGAGAGGTTGTCGATCTCGGAGTGAAGTTTCCGAGGTGGCTGTCATCGAAATCTATCTCCTCCGATGAGCCGCTGGAGCTGCCTCCACCTCTTCGATGCTGGTTGTCGCCGCCGCCGCACTCCTCCACTACAAACACCTGAAAACATTCAGCGCCTATGTCGATGTCAACCGTATGCCTTATCGTCGGGCTCCATGGGGTTTTAACGAGCACCCGAGCTCTGTCCAGCCTGCATTTATCCTCTGTGTCGTCATCCATGTCTACCGTTTCCCCCAACGCTACTAGTATCTTCTGGAGTGTCTCATATCCCAAGCCTGAAGTGGGATACCCCAACACTGCACCCATGTCAGCCTGTAGCTTGTGCGTATGCTTGGGCTCCATTTCTCCATAGAATAGAACAATAGTGCACCACCATATTGGCCGCCATTCATGACTTGTGCTGCTCTCTCATCAGTGAGTAGAAGTACTAGGTCGCCCCCTATATACTTAGTTGATAAGTCCATTCCTGTCTCTCACAGTATCTCCTCCTCCAGTCTATCAAACATGGCAAGATTTCTTAGACGCCCAACCCACGCATCTTTCAACCAGTTGTTTTCTTCCAGTCCTATGTCGAGGTGCACTGATGATGAAGAAGTCTGATGTCTTTGCACCTGGCTGTGGTAAGTTGGCCTTTGTCCCATGTTTCTGATATTTCTTAACAATGCCGCCGCATATGATCCCTGCTTGACACCATTCTGTCCTGCATCTCCATGTATTTCAACCTGATTGCTCCCAGCGTAGTTCTTTTGTTTGTTTCCTGAAGCCCCCTTTCTTTGCATCTCCCTGCCATGCCTTGGAATGTTAACATATAACTTCAATCCCCCGATAACGATTTTGTCCAGCTGTTTTGCCAAGTAGTTAGCATCATTAACCCCTTTGAATCTAACAAAACCGTATCGTCCCCCGTTGTAGTTTCTTCTGTTTGGTATGAATATTTCCTTCACATCCCCCCACTTTTTGAAGTGGTACCACAACTCCTTTTCTGTAATGTCATCCGAGAACCGAGTGAAATAAAAGGATGAGATGTCCTTGTGATCCCTCCAGTTGAAGATTGCGTTTTGTTTGTCTCTTCCATTGTTTCCTGGGTATACCTGTCGAGAATCCTCCCCCAGGCTCTCTCTGCTTCTCACTACTGCGTGATCTCTAAGCCTATCTCTCCCCCACCCCGTGTCTCTCTCTCTACCTCTCTCATCTCTCTCTTCCAATGTCCTTATATGCTCCAGCTTGAGGGGGAGTGTTGAATATTTAGTATTATTTTATGTATGGTTGCTTGTTATCTTACTGAATTCAGAAGGTAGCAGTGTGGTGTCACTGTCAGCTGTCCTTCTCTCTCTTATGTATCTTGTATATATATATGTGTCATTTGAAATCAACAAAAGCTAAGAGAGTAAGTGTAAAGTTTTCCTCACTTCAAATCTTCAAGTGGGGATTTTGCCTAACCTTTTGTTCTTTTTGTTTTAATGCTTAGATTTTGTGAAAAATACGGTGGTTGATTGTGTTCTCTTTAGTTGTAAGTAGTTAATCCTGCTTAGGGGAACTTTTAACTATTTTTAGGAGAAGCAACTAAATTTTAAAGTAAGCTGTTTTGGTGATTATGGTTTCTATGAGCACTTGAGAATGTAGTATAATATTTATTTTACTTGGTTGGAACTTGATTCCTTGTGATCCTTAATGGTTTAATGAATATTTTAATAGTTTGATAATGTAGTTTAAATGTGAAATTGGCTTCTTATTGTGGATTATGTGATTTGCTACCGTTTGCTACAACAAATAGATAATGTACTGTAGTAGCATGTTTTTCTGTTTGCTACAATGTAGTGTGTTTTTCTTTCCGTTTACCACAACGAAGAGATAACGTGGTTTTTAAATTGGAGTCAAGTTTGTTATTCTTGATTTTGACTTGATTATATTTCAAATGAATTTTCAAGGGAGTAAATATTAGTTTTTGCAAAAGTGAGTTGTATATATTATTGCTTTTATTAAACATCATTTAAGTTCTTTTTAAATGAGGGACAAAAAAAAACTCGTGCTATGTTTGCTTTCTCTTTCCTAATCACTTTGTATTTTATGCTCTCACTAAATCTTCGTGAATTATCCCATTTTTTTTCTTTTTCCCCTCAGATTCACAGGTGGTTGAGTAACTGACTTCCTGGGATTTGCTGTCTTACCCAGGATTTTAGTCATCTTTTGGTAGGCCTCCATTGCATATGATGGAGAGTATATTTTGGTAACTTTGGTAAAATGCAGCTATAGAGATTCGGGTTAGAAATAGATATATAGGAAATCCCTTATTTTTGGGACGTAGATGATTCTACCTTATAGATATGTTAATGATGTAATTATGATGTTTTGAAACACTTTGATGATTACTATGTATGAGCTATATTACTACTAGTTGATGTTTTGGACATTATGTCAAGGGCTTGATATCTAATTGTTGGATCTAAATATATATATGTGTGTGTGTGTGTGTGCACGCGTGGTTTGTCCTCTTTTTAGGGGAAAATCTGCCGGATTTTCGGTAATCCCTTTAGGTTGATCTTTTATTTGTGTTTTAGTGTGAGGTAGAAATTATAGTTTGTGTGCCGGTCATGGTCCAAGAGTGGGTCGTGACAGTGAATCATACTCTTCCACTCGTGCAATTGGGAGTTTTCTTGACTACACATATCATGTGTCTCTATTAAACTAATGAACAATAAAAGTCAAACAGAAATGGATTGATCATATGTGCCTCTATTAAACCAATGAATAAAAATCATATACAAATGGAATGACTCAAATCAGATAACAGGAACAATAATATATCAAAAGAAAAATGTAGCAAAAACAGCAGAGTATTCAGATATTTTAAGTATTCCCTAACCTCAAAGTAGGATCCAAATGGAACATCATGTGCCTGTTGCACAGTCTCAAACACCTAAGAGAAGTCATAACAACATTTCATTAGTTATTTTGAACTCCGCAGGTTTTTCTTGGGGGAGGGGGGTGGGGGTGGGGATACAAAAGTAAAGGATAAGTGTTGCAAAAGCGAAGGTAGTTAGCCAGACCACAAATATATTAATCAGTTATCATTATATTCTCAGTGACGAATTTAATATTTCATCATAAGTAAATACAAGCAACAGTCTAACCAGGTTTTTCTTGTCTAGTGATAGAACATGATGTTGCCACTCTGTCATGGCTGTGTCCGGAGGGCACATGGGGCTGTTACAAAGGGATCTGAAGGTTATCTCTCGGACTTGTCCATCGTATTCATCTGCTGTATGCCACTGACCCATCTGCAAACAGGATAACCATAGAGCAAACCAACACCTTAAGTCCCAAAGCCAGGCTATCAAAAGTTAAATACATGCAGAACAAACAAATAATCTGAAACCTCAATATTCTTCCATTCCAAGTTTAGAGTTAAACATCAAGACGTAATCAAAATGTTGCGCCGAGAAAAGAAATCTAATTTTAACAGTAACCACAAATAATCTTATACAGACAAATTCTGATTATCACCTTTCCATAATCAAGTAAACAAAATTGTCAGAAAGCCAGTGTTTTCTCAATGACAATTATGGCGGTCAGAGAGAACTAAATAAAACAAGTATATGTAAGACTATACAACTTCCAAGATTAAAAAAAAAAAACTATGTACTCTTACTAAGTGGTACTCTTCTTTATTTTTAACAAAAGAATCTATAAAGGAAAAGGAGAGAAAGGTCATATAAAGGAGAGAAAGCATCACCTCTAATAAGATCTACAATCCATTTGCAAATGAATGATAGAGTAACCACTAGCACAAGAACTCTTGTAGATGAGACAAAGGACTATTCTGTAAGGATGGGTTTATGTCACGGCTCTTACCTTGAGTCCTTGCTTGTTTAATCTAGTTTTACATATGCTTACCAAGAACATACAAAATATTATCCCTAAATGCATGCCTTTTGTGGATGATATATTTTGATTAAAGAATTTAGGGAAGAGGTTAACTCTAAGCTTGAACTTTGGAGACAAGCATTGACATCAAAGGGTTTTCGTTTGAGTATGAGCAAGACAATACACATTTCAATTTTAGCAAGAAACGAGAGGAAAATGAATTTTAGGTAAAAATTAAAGATGCCATATGATAAAAACCTTGGGAGAACCACACAACAAAAGCTATCTATTGTAGTTGGAGAGTTCATAACCAACTATACTCTATGTTATTGTACTACCATCTGCCAGACTATCCATCATTCTGACTGTTGTGTTAATATGGACTCAGTTTTGTTGTGAACCATATGTAGGAAACATATACAAGGGGTGTTTGATGTTGGGTTTCCAGCTACTGTGCTTTTTTCTTTTGTAGTTGGGTTCGGCAGGATCTGCCTTTGTATTTATCTGTTATTTTCAGTACACCCAGTACTGAATCATTATTAATACTATCAGATTTTTGCTGTGCAAAAAAAATATACAAGGGTTGAATATTGTCATGTAGTTATTCATAATTTTGAATTTCCTGTTGAATTTTCTATATGCTGGAAGGTTCATTGTGAACCTGAATCTAGGAAACCACAACCATAATCTAGAAAACACTAATCTTTCACTTAACCATAACTAGATCATAAGAAAACATCTAACACAATAAAGGTACCACTATGTGAATCACAAAGACTCAAAGACTAAACCATTTTAAATTATAAAATGAGGATAAACATCTTAATTTGAACAATCTTGTATGGAGCATCTAGCTTTGCTTTCAACATTGGCAGGCGAAACAGTTCCTCAATATCAGAAAAAAGCCAAGCTAGCTTGCACAATAATTAATAGCCATTTCTTAGATACAAGAATAAGTTTTTTATTGTTTCACATTTGATTTCCATTATAACCCAGTTGAGAAATTAATGACTTTTAAAAATAATGACAATAAATTGAAGAAAACTTACCACAAGATTAGTGTCCTTTCGTACTGAACGATATTTGCTAGTAAAATTTGAACCATCATTCAATAACAAGTTAAAAAACTGCTCAGCTGTGCAGGGAAAAACTTCCTGTAGAAGGATCACTGGTTATATATAAATAATTAAGCAGATAGTTAAACTCATGAAGATAAAAGGAGAAAATGATGCATACATTGTATATACCAACTAAAGCCTCTTCTTTGACAAAAGGTTGAAGTCTTCCAGTTTTTGGCATGCTTTCTTCAGGAGCCTTGTCCAGTATCTTATTTCCTCTGACAGAACTACTATGTGCACGCAGCTCTGACTCTGCATTTTCCTGTATAATGATTAACAAAAACAAAAAATTGCTTGAAATTGTTCTCTATTTGTCCAAAAAATGTCAGGGTAAAAATTACTATGAAATTGAAAAGGGAAGAAAAAAAATCAGGTCCAAACACATTTCATCATGGGAAAGATCTTATTCGGAGACATCACCATTGGATTTATCAATTGACAGATTTCCTCAGAGTCATTGAAAGCTCCTTGAGTTAGTTATATGCAATAGCAAGCTTGCATAGTTGAGGGGTAGTGATGGAGATTAAGTGAAAGTTATAATTAGGTATATTAAGAAATATTATGCACTGCATGTAATTATGTAAATTAGGATAACCTTTATTCAAGTATTTATGACTCATAAATACTCCCTCCTGACCAAAACTATTGATGTTTTAGCTTCTTTTTTTCTAAAACTATCGATGTTTTTACAAATTCCAAGTCTCGTTAATTATTTTCTTCCAAATATACTATTGATGATCTATTACACAACCACTCCAATCATAGATATTAAATGAAGGCATTTTAGACTAAATTTGTAGTTTGTGAGTAGTATTAAATACTTCTTAAGCTATGTGCAACTGTGCGCTAACCTTAAACATCTATAGTCTTGGTCCAAAGGGAGTAAGAACCTTCACTCTGTAGATCAGGAACACACAATTCATCTAATGTCCCTTGTTTTCTCTCTCTTAACACACATATCAGTTTCATAATGTGTTCCAAAGCACGACATGGCATAAGATTTTATTAATAGCAAGATTTGGCTCCCCTAATCTGATAGGCACTTTTAAAGGCTAAAGTAGAAAATATAACAGTTGATGGAAAAAGTAACAGTATAAATTGTCATAAAATATATACAAACTCTGCACTCTAGCCTCTAAAGTGTACCCATCACTTTAGAGGATTCATATTCCTATGTTTGAATCTCTTATAGATTTCATAATAAGATGCAACTTATTAAAAAAAAGTAGATATAAACTTCTACAATTGAGCTTGTATTAAGACAATGAAAACCAAATTGATTAAGCAAGAGCTGTAACCTTCTTCTCAGCTTCCAACATTTCATGGAAATTCTTTGCTGCACGCTGTAGATTTCTTAATGCATGGTTCCTGTTCCAAAATGATGCAAACATATATCTGACCCTACCTGAAATAAAGAAAAATACAGATCTAATCAAAAAAATCTGACAAAGGCCATTATTAGTGTGAGATAATTAGTGCTTACTTTTATTCACTAAATAAAAACATTCGCTGTTATTTTGTAAAAGAAATATTACAAAAACTCTGAATAACAATAATAATAGTATCCAGCAATACAGTAAGATGTCAGTATTTATGAAAACAGAAAGTCAGTCAACAATAAAGGTTTAAGGAAAAATCTGGACAAGTCACAAGAATTGAATTGAATCATAAAGTACAATAGAAAATAAATAACTAAGTGTTTCAAACAAATTACTAACCATCAGGACTTCCCAAAGGAGGGACACCATGTCCACCGGCACCCATGCGAAGAATAATTGTTATAGCAGGATTAATAAATGCATGTTGACTCCTTCGTATCTTAAGAAAAAGTAGAATTGTTACACTGAATGTAAGTTTTAATTTGACTGAAATATTTAGTGCAGATGGGAAGAGAAAAAACAATAGAGATTGTACCTCATCTATATCTTCAAATGGAATAACCACCTGGCAAATACACCCAAAAATTGATATTATAATTAACGTAGAAACAGAAAAAGACACTATAAATACAAGAAACCCAGGAATCACAACAAATAAATGATTGACAGTGTCGATAAGAAAGGGCTTATATTTTTTGGCTTACTTTTTTTTTCTAAAGGCACATATATTACTATTAGTAATACAGTTTCAGTAAATGAAGGTCCAGGCAAAACTCTATGAGGCGATGACTGATAATACAACTGTTTCCCTAAATGAGAAACTTTACATGAAATCTAAACAGTTATTTGTACAACAATTCGTACAACAGTTTGTATAACATCATTTTTTTTGTGTGTATCTCTCTCCTACACATCATTTATTACATGTCATAATGATGGAGAAAGATAGACACAAGGAACGATGTTGTATGAATTGTTATATCATGTATATGTATCATATCTCAAATGTAATTGCTCCAACTCCAATTTTTATCAATCTCTCAAACATTATCAGAAAATCCTAAATTAAAATAGCTAGTAATGGAACAATGACTTCACAATCTCATACAAGAAACACTGTACGCTATAGTGTTCACTACTCAACCTAGATAAGACAGAAGTATAGTCTGACCTTCATTTGCTTAGAGAAGACATTGGAATGGAAACAAATATGCCATGCTGAGACATACATACGACCATGGTACAAGAATGACCTCTCAAGTGCACAAGAATAACTATGATCAACAACCTGAAAAATATGCTTCACTTGTCAGATTTGCAAACACAATCGTACAAAAGACCAGGTGTACACATTCATCTTTTATTTCTGAGCATATTTGACCTTAAAAAAACTACATATTGGTAATCATTAACCAGAAACAAACAAGTTTAATTTGTCAGTAACCTCATCTGGATGAAGACCAAATATAGTTTGAAGAGGCCCTGGCTTTTGATGGACTACAGTGGGCCCCTGGCTTTCCAAGGGAGGCATCCTTCTTCGAGGGTTGGCTCCCCCATAACCATTTATCCTATCAGACCAGTCAATTAATTACTATAAGAAATACACCAACATATGATGATAATAACAGCACCCAAGTATCTAGGACCAACATAATACAAATTTTTAAAAACAAATATAAAACCAAAAGGCTTACCTGGAAGCATTTCCAGATAGTTTTATTGTTTTTATATGAAGACAAACCTGACATTCAGTTACATATTAATAATGATATTTTTGAGACATAAAAAAGTATTAGAACTAAAAGAAACAAAAACTTTGAAACCAAAAAAAAAATTCTTCTGACAGCAGGTATTACCTGCCCAGATGGGCTATCCAAAGTATGCCACACTGCACCAGTTTGACCTTCACTTTCAACTGGAACAGTCACTGAACCTAGAACAGCACTTTTCCAAATTATATCCCAATCATAAATTGTGACATTGATCTGCTACGTCAGCAGGGAAAGAAGTCAGTTTCACGAAAAACCTACATAACAGATTTAATCTGTCAATTGAGAAGCTTCTACTAACATAAGGCACAAAATATATGCTGATACTCCTTTAAAGATAACAATCCAAGAATATGCTGAAAATATTATGTTTGGTCACTATAATAATTACATTAGCATAGACATATTTATTTTCATTATTCTTCTCATCTGTTTTCTTTGTCCGAGAGATTTAAAAAAGAAAATGTATTACAGCATTAAATTTATCATTCAAATGCAAAACTAGAATCCAGATGGTATTCAGTGGACACACTTAACAATCTGAATCCAATTAAGTAAAAGATTATTAATTACAAATAACAACAAAATCCTTGTCCCACTAGGTGGCATGAGCTACATAGATCAAATGACACCATTATGTCCTATCATAAATCATGTCTAATAATAAACCATTTAAATCTATATAGTTCTAATGATTTGGCCTAAAGTTATCCTTCATCTGCCCCTAACTCTGAGTCTCAAACTATTGAACTATCCTCCTCCATTTAATCTACACTCTCCTTATTAATTAGGGATTCTACAGGTCTTCTCCACATATGCCCAAACCACCAAAGATGACACTGATCATCCTTTCCAGAATATGTGCTACCCCAACTTTCTCACTAATGCATCATTGCTGCCACATATTTTTTCTATTAACTACAATGACAATGAAATAGTGTTATTTCATTCTAGTAAATAAATTTCATTGTCAATGAGATCAAATCCATTCATACATGGAAAAATTTACATAGAAGCATTATTTAATGCCAAACATATTGTATGAAATGTAAAGCTAAGAGGTGGATAAAAGTTTTGTTCTCTGAAAGAAAATAAATCCAGGTAAAAAGCAAAAAAAATAAAAAATAATAACTAGCATGTTCTTGGAAGATAAGTTTAAGGTTATTAAAAAAAGCCTTGGTGCTTAATGGTAAGAATAGCTTAAACATAAACAACAGTCTGCTAAAAATAGTAAAAATTGAACCTCACAAACCACTGAAACCACTTTCAGCAGCTGCAAACACTTGGTATAATTACTCCAAATCGAAACATAGATGATAGATATATGATAAGCTAGCTACCTGGACAGGAAGTTCATCAACAGAAAAATTGAACTCCTCACCCCACATTGGATTTCTTGAACCAGGGACCATGGAACTGCATCAGCACACCAGAATATCAACTAATGAGGGCCCAATTAACAGTGTTGAGCAAAAGCATTGCTTTTAAGAAGAAGATAAGCTGAGTATGGAAAACATATTTTCATATCAGTATGTCACATGTCTAAGTGTCTAACAGACTTTGACAGTGCACATTCTTTATTTTCTTGTCACTCTATGGTCAATAGTCAGTTCTGATAGTACATGTATTCCATTTAAAGTACAAAATCTTTCTGCAACATTACATATATATTTATGTATGCAGTCACATGCATAAATATATGGGTGCTTCACACTTATTCCAAGACATCAAAAAATATTATTCCTCCTATAAATTAATCCTAAACTTACAAATACAAAGTACAAATAAGACTATCAACAAACTAAATTTCTTTATGAAAGAAAGTAAGAGAACTAAGGTTGATTACAGTAAAGAGCTCTAAACCGAAAAGGCAATGGCACAGGCAAGTCGGAAAAATAGTTAAAAGCAAAACTGGAAAGCATCTCTGCCTGTAGCAGTTTGCTAGATATAAGAAAAATCCTAATACAGTAAAATCTAGTAGTATGTCAAACAAAGATAGAAATATATGCAAAGAAAAAACCTTCCATCTGCAACCTGAATTGTAGAGTAATTCACCGTACAGAGGCCCACAACTCCACATGAATAGTCTTGTTTAAGGCCAAAAATATTACTGGAAAGAATTCCATGAGACAGGGGAAGCACATAGTTGAGGAGAAGGAGGCTTTGGCTCCAGTTGAAAAGAATCCCCCCACCCCCAAGGCACTAACGAAATTTTCCTCTGGCTCCACCATTTATTGGAGAGAGAGATTCAAATAAAGGAGGGTAAAAAACTAGATCAACAAACCTGAATCGCTTTTCATTGCCACATGTGATTATAGCATAAGGATCCGATGTTCCATTTAAGTTTGCACCGACAAGATTCTTGGCAGCCAACAGTTCTAACTTCAAAGAGAATTTTAAAAAAATCAGATATCATCAATAACTTGCAGTATATATATATATTCCACATGCAAACCTTAGTGCAAGACAAATTGCCTTCTCTGAGGAAGAAGGTGCAGACTAAACAATTCAAGAAAACCTAACTACCTTGATCAGATACGCCAAACTGGCTTGAGAATCCACTTTAGACTGACCCATCTACAAAAATAAGTGCAGAACTGCATGTCAACAAGTTAAAAATTATTCCACGAAGCACCTAACACAAAAACTTAGAGCCACTACGTTATAAACCCAAACAGTATTATTTTCGTTCTTGACAAGCCACAAACGAATTAGTTATAAACCCGAACAGCACTTCCGTTCTTGACAAGCCAACGAGCTAGTGATCAGTGAACACAATTCACAATCCTAACGAAACCGTAGCACAAACAAAACTGAAGGTCAACAAGTTCAAAATTACTCCATGAAGCATCTAACACGAAAATCTAGAGCCACTAAGTTGTAAAACCAAACAGTGTTTCCAATTCTCGACAAGCCACAAACGCAAACGAACTGGCGATCACAATTCACAATCCTAACGAACTCGACAAAATTGAATCCAAACAACTCGACTTAAGGAGAATTAATCAATTCCTCTAAAACCAGAAAAAGAAAAAAGAAATCGAACATAAACTGCAAGATCATTCCATAGAATAAAACAAAAGAAACCGTAAAAAAAAAAAAAAGAATCTCCGTAAATCTTCCCTGATTCAGAAACAACACGACAGAAATAGTGACGAAGACTGAAATGAAAGCGCGGTGGCAATCGAGGAGCATATGGAGTGACGAATATAACCTTGTCCTTTTCGTCGGCAACATCACCGGCGGAATTGTCGGTGAGCGACGGATCGGCGTATCCGGTCCGGACGGCGAAGAAGCGGTAGGCGAGGATGACGAAGACGGACGCGGCGACGGCGACTTTGATTTCCCACGCCGAGGGGAAGAGAAACGCGAAGAGCGCGGAATCAACGGTCACGTTCATGGCGTGGCAACGGAAACGGTGAGAGAGTAACTACCCAACAAACGAATCAGAAATTGAGCGGCGAAGGAGATTTTCTAGGGTTTAGGAAATGAGGTAGAGAAGCCATTGGAAGAAGAGAAGGAGGAGGGTCAAAGATGGACCGTTGGAAGAGAAAGAAAGAGAGCGCAAAGAAGTGTCAAACAAAACAACCGCACTCGTCTTCTTGCCTGCAAACGGACAAGATAACATTAATAAATCCGGTTTTAAACTTTAGACTTTAAACACCCCAATTTTTTTTTTTTGAAAAAATGTAAATTATATTAAACCCAAAATGATACAACAATAAATGGGACATACTCCGCGGCTAGAAAAAAATCAAAAATCTATCTAATATAAGAAGACCTATATCAATATGCTAAAACAAATGCAACAGGTGCGCTTGTCTATACATAAGAAACTTAATCTTACTAATAACCTCTATTACAGAAAATTCATAATCTTCAAAAATCAGCTTGTTCCTAGACAGCCAGATGCAGTAGATTGTAATTGCTATAGCCAGACAACGTAATTTTCCTTGAACACCTGATGTGGATCTGTCCCTAATTAAAGAGTAGTAATGTGCTATAAAGAAGTGAAACGTCTGCGTAAAGGAACCAAATCACGAATGTGAGCCCAAACTTGGAGAGATTTCCTACAAGAAAAGAACAAATGAGCATTTGACTCAGCCTCATTTGAACATAAAGGGCAGAGGGAACCCTTGTTCAAAAAAGCAATTTTGTCAAGAGTAAGCAGCCAGTTCCTTTTAGCAAGCCACAAAATGAAAGACGTCTTAGGGGGAATTGCTGGGTTCCATATAACAGAACACCAATTAACAGTAGGCTTGACACCTCTAATGTATTCATAGACTTTGCCAACAAGCAATTGTTCATTGGTACTCCAAGATTGAATGTTCTTTTTGGCATCTTTCGTACTTAGCTCTTTGGAGATAATAGACTAAACTGCACATCCACATTTGGTCATCTGTATTTAGAAAATCGTGATTTTGGTCTAGTTTGTAAGTCTAAGATTTGGTGCTCTTATTTTATAAGATTTGCACTTTTAATTACATCATTAGTCTAGACATGCTGATGGTCAACGCAAACATTGATCATGATGACGTGTACTTAATTAGTATTGGTTGTGGTATTAGATGTCTAATAAATAAGTGAATATTTTTAATGACCTTTTTTTTAACAATTAATTTCGATGAAGTTTTGTGTGTAAAATTTATTCTTGAGTTAGACACTAACATTCCAAAAAATCCCAATTCAAAGTTGAACCCTAACATTCCAAAAATCCCCATTCAAATCTTTTGTGGTTATGGCATCAGATGTCGAGGGAAACGCGTGAGGTTAGAGTCTTCATTTGTTGTTCGACATTGAGATATCTCTTTTGAAATCGATGGCCGACGACATTCGTGGACATGGTCATGGATCTCACGTAAGGAAGATGGCAAGCAAAAACCACAAGCATGTGTATTATTCCAGGTTAAATTCCTGACATGCTAAGGGGTATTTTTTGGTTATTGAGCATGTGTAGTGTTGAGGTTTATTTATTTGGTGTGGTCAAAGGTCAAGGCCTTATAATATTGAAAGACGTGGGTTTTCATGATTTCTTTATGCATATGTAGTGTGTTAGTAGTGTGTGATGATGTGAAGTATGATATTATTTCATGGAGGGGTTAGGGTTTCTTGTTTGGTATATTACAATTAAGTCATGGAAGTTTCAAAAATTGCAAGATAATTGTAGCATGGTTTGGGGAAAACTATAATTGTTGTTTTGTTGGTCAATAATGATTAGTATTTGTTTATTGCCTTGTTTTGTCCTTTGGTGTGTGTTCTTTTATGTTGTTAATAATAATGGTTATTTATCACATTTGTGTTGTATTCATTTGAGTGTATTAAATTCATGTTTTTGTGGTGTTTGTCATTTATTTGTAGGCCCAATGATGTGTAGACCATGAGGTTGAGGATTCATCACTCAAGAATGCTTATTTATAAGCCTTGTACCATGTATGTCAGGGGTATTATCAAAGAAGAAAAATGGAGTTGGGATGTTGATGAGATGTCCTACATTGACATGAAAAAGGTTATTTAAAGTATAGGGTTCAAACAATTCAAGTGTCTTTGGTACCGACATCCTAAACTTTCTCTTAGTCGCGACTTGAAACCATTAAATAATGGCTCTGTTGTGTTACAACTTGTCACTGATTATCAAGGCTTTGAAGTGGTTGACACATATGTGGAGCATTTAATTGATGTACCAATGCTTGATGATCGACTACCAACAAAGAGATGCAAAGCTTTTACTGAAATTGAGGAGGTTGAAGTTGTTGTAATTTTTTATAGGATCAATGAAGAGGAGCATATTAATGTTGGTGGGGTCCTTGGTGATGGTGAGGTCCATGACGATGGTAAGATGCTTGGTGATGGTGAGGTGCTTGGTGATGTTGAGGTCCATGTTAATGGGGAGGTGCCTAGTGATGTCAAAGTCCATGCCAATGGTGAGGTAGTTGATAATGGGGATAGTGAAGATCTTGATTATGAAGGTGAAAAAGCTGCCTAAAAAACTTTCATTTACTTAGTTTTTGTTTTCAATTAACTGCTTCTCTCCACACCAAATGGTTGTTGTAACTGCAATTATCATGCCTGCGTTATTGTAGATGAGGAATCTGATTATGAGGCGACCCTGCATGTTACAATTTATTGCCGCATTCCACAACGACAAGGTGATATTCGACTACTCTTTTATTCATATTGTTTTTTTGCCTGATTCCTTTTAGCTGATACATAACACTTACCGTTACCACATTTTCTGGTCAGGACTATATAGAAATACCAGCATTCTACCATGAACAGTGGGCACTGCACTACCCGGACTTTGCCCACTTTGACTATGACAGAGCCTCATACCAGATACGACTCAGACAACATCGAGGAAAATTGTTATTTGCTGATGGCCTCAAACACTTGAGAAAACACTTAGACATCTACGAGTCAGTAACCATCAATTTTATGGCCTGTGAACATAAATGGATTTTCAACCTCCACTGGAACAACAAGCATGCGGCCGACCCTTACTAGCATCTAGAATGCATGTCTGGACTCTTGAACTCACACAAGCCCTGCTTGGTGATCCTGAACCACTGGTAATCTATATTAACTACTTTTACATTATTATCAAATTTTTACACAAAAATTTAACTCAGTTTAATTTTATGTTCAGAGGCTTCCACCTCTTGCAGCAATACATTTTCCTTCTTGCGATTTTCATATGACAATTTTAAGAAGGTTTGGCCCTCCATTGCAATGGCCTATCCTCCTAGTTGGCCCTTGTTGGATCAAGTGGCCTCGGAATAATTAAGAAATGGGGGGTTGAATTAATTATTAATGTACCTTGACTAATTAAAACTTATCCTTCTTAATGTTACTAGATTCAATTAGGTTTTACTACTAAGTTATGTAACTTAAAGTAAAGCGTAAAAGTAAAGTACACCGCGGAAATTAAAAAGTGTAGGGAAGAAGAAGACAAATACAAGAATTTTATACTGCTTCGGCAACAACCCATGCCTACATCCAGTCCTTAAGCAACCACCGGTTCTTGAGATTTCTTTCAACCTTGTAAAATCCTTTACAAGCAAAGATCCACAAGGAATGTACCCTCCCTTGTTTTCTTTGAACAACCAAGTGGATGTACCCTCCACTTGAACTGATTCATAAGAGATGTACCCTCTCTTGTTCTCAGTTACAATAACCCAAGTAGATGTACCCTCTACTTGTACCACAAAGGATGTATCCTCCAATGTGTTAAGACAAAAAATTCTCAGGCGGAAGGGGAAACAAAAGATATCTCAGGTGGTTAGTCCTTTGAAATCTTTTGTTTAAGGGAAAGGGAAAAATCAAAAGAATTCTCAAGTGGTTAGTCTTTTGAATTCTCTTGGAAAGGGAGAAGGGAGACACAAAATAATTCAGGCGGTTAGTCCCTCTATTCTTTTGGAAAAGGGAGAAGAGAGACACAAAAAGAATTCAGGCGATTAGTCCTTGTTGAATTCTTTTTGGCAAAGGGAGAAGAGATTGAAAAGATATAACACACTTTTGTTTTCTGCAGAATTTTCACTTACAGAAGAACAAGGTTTGGAAAACAGAAAACTTAAAAAGCTTTTTGGCAAAGGAAGAAAAAGAAAAATGAGTAGGAAAGAATTCTTAAAGAATCGTAAAGGTTGTAAAGGTTTCTCAAAAGTTGTTCAAGAAATTATTGTGAATGCAAGTCAAGGTCTTGCTTTTATAGACTCTTCTTGTCTGATCAAGAAAACCATTGATAGAGTTATAACCTTGAGAAAATCATGTCAAGAGTTACATCTCTTGACCTTTTATTCAAAACTTGTCACTGGTAATCGATTACCATAATCATGTAATCGATTACACAATGCATTTTATGAAAAGATGTGACTCTTCACAATTGAATTTGAATTTCAACGTTTAGATACACTGCTAATCGATTACCAATATATTGTAATCGATTACACCATTTAAAAATCATTTGGTACGTTGCAAATTTAGTTAAAAACTTTTTGAAATCAAATTTTATCACTGGTAATCGATTACAGGAAACTGGTAATCGATTACCAGAGAGTAAATACTCTGGTAACTTAGAAAAATTTGAGAAAACTCTTTTGTAAAACAAAATTGTGCTATGTTTGGTTTTTGAAAAATCTTTTTCAATACTTCCCTTGTGAAGTCTTAACTTGTTGCTTCTTGATTTCTTCTCTTGAATCTTGATTCTTCTTGATGTCTTTTCTTGAATCTTGAATCTTCTTGATTTCTTCTAATGAATCTTGAAATTAATCTTGATCTTGAACTTGTTGACTCAATCTTGAAATCCTTCTTTTGAGTTTTTTGTCATCATCAAAACTACTTGATTCATCATCATGAAGCTTGCTTCTACAGCCCTGGCTTTCATGGCAAGTATGTTGCCCAACCATGGTACCGGTTTCTTGCTAAAGGTGATTTTGTTCATGGAGATGAGCTTTCATTCTACTATAGGCCTTGTGACAATATTTGGGAAATAGTTATTAGAAAACAGAAAAATTGGGGTGACAATGATGGTCATTGAATTTTAATTTCTATTTTGTTAGTTTACAAAACATGTTTACTTAATTTTGATCCTGAATGATATCTGAATTTAAAATATTCAGCTTCTTAGTTTTATTGATGTAGTTGTTCTGAACAATATTTATATATTAATATTATGCTTTCTATGCTTCAATACTTAATCCCATTACACAAACAACATAATTGGAATAGTAACGTATTAATATTTACCTTCTTAAATATCAAATTAGGCAACCAAGATCAATGTGACAACCGGAAAAATCACTATTAGTTAGATTGCAAACATGCATTATATCTAACAAAATTAAAATCTTACAAACACAAAAAATTGTCGCTCCCGTTGATCCTTTTCATCTTATTTATTATTAACAATACAACATGCATAGAAAAAATAGAATTATAAACTTGCTAACAAAAACAAATAGTGCCGAAACAAATCAATGACACATGATTTTTTTGGAGCACAGCCATTATTTTTTCCTTGGAGGGATTTCGATTTTAGTGAGATTAACCATTTAAAAGTTTTTCTTTCCCTCTATTATTCTGAATGCTAGCTTTGTATGTTATACACACACACACACACACACACACACACACATATATATATATATATATATATATATATAATTATGAAAATTCACATCACATGGTCCTTTGCAATATCACTAGGCAAGTGTCATTAGGATTTAATTGAGAAGGACTAATTTGTCTATGCCTAAAGGGTTATGTTTTTGTAATGCTTGATTAAGATTGCTGGTTTTCATTGTAGATGGTGTGGCCATATCAAACATCATCCAAAAAAATTCAAATGAAGAGTACATAGGATTTGAAAACCTTTCTAACAACTCAGCCTAGATATAAGAATTTAGATTACAAATTCAATTTCAAGCACTATATAAATGACATCTTTTAATTGTTTTTCAATTCAAATTGTTTTTTACCCCGTTAGAATTTTTAGTAGTGTTATGGGAACAATTTTAAGTGATGATAAATCATTCAGCACTTATGGACATTACCACATGCGATGTAAATTTTATGAGTTATTTGTTAATGCATGCACAAAAGGAAAAGGAAAAAACCTTTCCTAAATCAATGATACACCACCAACAAACTAAATGGACAATCGATCTACTCCATCAGAAAATAATTTCCTAATCTATATTAAATCTTATAAATGAGAAGGCCTATGAAATCCCTAAAATGTCCATGTCTGAGAGTTTGACACTTGACACATTTTCCATTTTTTTGGGCATTTCAGCTTGAGTCTTTAACTTCTATTGGTGGATGGACATGGCTTCTTCTCCAGCCTTTTCTGGTCATTTCCCCAACAACTTCAAACTTGTTTCCTTCGTTTGTGTCATTTCCCCACCAATTTGCTTCCTTCGTTTCCTTTCTTTCTTCTTCATCTTTGTCTCCTCTTCACTTCCACTTTTTGCTTTTGTTTCCAGTTGAGTTTTTCAGATGCTAAGGGCTTCCATTTCGTGTTTGCCATATGAGGTTTTGCTTTTGTTTCCTTCATGCTTAAACACTTGAAGTCTTCTTGCTTCTTACGTTTGCCATATGAGGTTTTGATTTCTTGCATGTTTGGTTGTTTATGGATGTTTTTGTGTGTTGTTGTTGACTGGTTGTTCTCAGATATCACTGCTTTTTGCTTTGTTTGTGGTTTTCCCTCTTATAAGTTGATCTACAAAGAAGCATACACGAGGCAAGTTTTATTTTTTTTGTTCTATTTTTTTGCATGCTTCGTTGCTATTTTTTTTCTGAACCTGATATTTCTGGTGTTGTTAAGTGTTTTACAGAACAATATGGTACATTTGGTGGTTTTTTTGGCATTTCCGCATAACACTTCCACCTCTGTTGGTTATTCCACATGCTTTATTTTCCAACCTTGATAATAATTATATTGCTCGAGATAATGCTCTGCAAAGTATTCATATTCAAATTCGAATGCATTAAATTATCAAATACATAGAAGATAAACCCCAAACTAGAATTAAACCATAAGGCAAAGTAAGAAAAAATAAACATGGAAAAAAGAAAACACTTTTTGAGAGTTGAGAAATCAGGTTTGAGAAAAATTAGTGACCAGAGAGAAGCAAACAACTCATGTCATCACAACATAAAAAAGGACCTTCAACTAGAGCCTGCATAATAATAATAATAATAATAATAATAATAATAATAATAATAATAATAATAATAATAATAATAATAATAATAATAATAATAATAATAATAATAATAATAATAATAATAATAAAATTAAATAGAATCCTAATCCAACTTCCTGCAGCAACAATTACCTTTATGATTTAAAACGTAAAATTGCAGTATGATATAACCAGTATAAATAGTAGCATACTTTTGGAGACTCCAATAATTATGTCCTCAATTTTGCTATCTTTGCCTTTAGCTGTCCGAGATGATGTTTTGCATAGTACACAAAATAAATAAAAAAATTATAATGATAATAATAATAATAATAATTATAATACTAATAATGCTATTGATAATGGTTATAATTCTAATTATCATAATACTAATTATTATAATAACAATAATAGTCATAATAATAATAATAAAAGTACCCATCGGCATCGTGTCCTTATCAACTCCTGCTACCTCCGTTTGCGTGATGTCCTCACCAACTTTGTTTGGTTTCTTCGTTCTTAATTGTTGTTGTTCGTCTCTTTCATTGTCTGTTCTTGCTTTTGTTTCCTTTTGAGTTTTTCAGTTGCTAACTGGTTTTGTTGCTGTGGATTTTCCCTTCGCCAAACAACGCTTTGCTTTTTTCCCTCTGTGCATTAATATATGATGCTATATGTTTGTAGCTTTAATTAATTATTTAATTTTTTTTACAAAAATTATCATTAAGTACAATTTCATTGTATCATGGACTAAAATAAATAATTTGCAAAATTTAGGAATTGAAATGATTTTGAACATTTTCGAATTTTAAAAAAAACACCCTAAAATCACTAAAAATGCTTATTTAACTTAATATAGTCTATTCCAAAAATCAAGACACAAAAAAAACTAGTTGGATCAATTCAGAAATCTAATGCTTTTAATACTAAGGATCAGATTAAAAATATTAAAGTTTATTAAATACATTAACAGATTAATCATGAATTGCATCTGTTTTAATTGATTTTAAATGTACACATTGGACTACTGCTTTGGTCATTATAATATTACTAATGTAATTACAAATTAACTGATAAATAAACAATACTACTATTCTATAAACAAATTTGCAGCCGAGACTCCTACTATTTGCAGAATATAACTTGATACGGATACAACTCTGAATTTTTGGTTTGCCTTTCTATCAATATGAATTAACCACAACAATACATCATGCATTTTCGATTTCGCCCATGACATTTCATTATTTTCTTTCTTTGCCATTCTTTCTTCAAAGTTGTCGTAAGCATTGCTTTAAACACTCCCTTTTATTGCGATTTTGACACGCAACACATTTGTTGGTTTTTAGACCATTTTGGCCTTTGCGTAATTTGTTGACATGTGTCAGAGTTGTTTACTCATGGCACTGAGAGAGCCAGATTTTTTCCTCTCTCTCTTCATCTCTATAAGAGGTTCTGAAAACGTGTTGCATATTTCCTCTCTCTTCTCATCTTCGTGGTAAGCGGGAAAATAAAAAAGGAACTAAAAACAAAGTTCGAAAAACAATAAGAAAAAATAACTATTAATTAAGAAGAAAACTGCATTTTAATCTATGTCTTGGTCAACTTTCTCTCCCATATTCATTTTGTTTTCTATTATTTGCTAATGTGATAAACAGGAAAAACAACAACGAAGCATACAAAACACATGATTGTCAATAAAATGCAACAGTTAAATAGAAGCAAATTTGGAAAATGCATGCAAGAAAACCTAGAAAAATATTAAAGGATTTGTTACTTCTACATTGATTTTTTATAAATTATCTATGCATTTGAATATCTATTTTTTCAACAACCATAATGAAATTGAAGCACATATTGTTTCAAGTTTGGGAAAAATACTGGATGAAAATGAAGTTCATGCAAAAAGTTTCAGGATGACAAGAGATAGATTGGCAAGTAGTCAAGTGCATGGCCATAGTTGACAAAGTTAGAATTTTGAAAACCTTTAAAGATTGACATGTGTTTTGCTTTTTGTTCCCAAAATTATTTTATCTTTCCATTTCTTTCTCTCGTGGAGCCTAGAAATTTCCTGAGCCTTCTCCCTTGTTTAGACCGCAAACATGCAACTGGACGAGAAATTAGAGTTGGAACTAAATGTCCAATTCATTTTATGTTGTCTGCCAACAAATAATTTAAAGACATGTAGTTAAATTAAAATTACTTTATCTAACTTAATTAGCATGCTTGAAAGTATATGAGTAGAATAAAAATTTGCAACTTAAAAAATGGGTATAAAAAAACGTTATCGTAGTTCTCTTCAAAGCAATTCAAAATTTTTACCTCTCTCACATTGACTTAAACACTGCCCTCTTCTTTCCTGATGTTCTTGCAATTTCCTTTGAATTATTGACGTAAATTTTTTGGGTCCTATCATCACAACATAAAAGGGCCTTCAACTAGATTCTATATAATAATAATAATAATAATAACAATGATAAAATATAATACATTATTTTCTACTTTTATCCATTTATTCACCCCAAAAGTACTTCCTTTTTTAAATAAAAAATCCTACGACTCATGTGAGATTATTATTATTATTATTATTATGATTATTATTATTATTATTATTAATAGTTTTCATTTTTTTGTGGTATTGTTTGTTATTTGATTATTCATAAGCCCAAGGTGCCCAAAGTTGTAAGGCTGCAGCTTCTATTTGTGATAGCATATTCAATAGAATCTTGTCCATTTCTGGTGACATTAATGTAAGTCAATAATACCTAGGAGTTTGACACGTGACACATTTGTTGGTCTTTTGGTCATTTTGCCCTTACTTCATTTGTTGACACGTACATTTTGCCCTTGCTTCATTTGTTGACACGTGCCACAGAGAGATCGAGATTTTTCCTCAGCCTTCATCTTTTCTTTACATTATCGACACAGTGTGGGAGGGTTCCAAAAGTGATGGGCATTCTACTGTGCATGTTGCATTTTCACCTTCAGCACCACCACCATTGTAACTGTAGCCTGCATAAAGGAAGAAGCAAAAAGAATAAAAGGAAAAGATGAGAACATTAAGGGAAATTTTTTTGCAAAATAACACCTTTATTCTTCAACACCGCCCTGTGAATCCTATTATTGCAATCCTTGCATGGCTAAAGCGTCGTAACCTGCAGCCCTACCATTGTTACTGTAGCCCTTTTTAATGTTGTCATGGCAAGAATTAACACTGATATTTCTTTTTTAATTTTTTCTTTGATGTCATGCATATTTACTTCGTTATTATTATTATTATTATTGTACCACATGCACTAATATTTCCTATCTCTTAATTTTTTCCCCTGTTATGGAGGTTTATTATTATTATTATTATTATTATAAATTATGCAGGCTGTAGTTAAAGGCACGTTCTTAATTTAATAATGGCCATTGAATTTTTTAAACAATACAAACCATTTTGCATTCTAACATGTCAACCTTTTTGTGACGTTCACCAATAAAAAAATCCACAGTTCCAAAACCTGTTGAGTTACCGCAAGTTAAATCCCTGCAAAAGCCACCGATTAATCTTCTACATCCACTACTTAACACCACCAAAACATAGTACTTTAACCTGCACCCTCCACTTCAGGTTTACCGAAACCAGTCTTTCGCACACCCCATCACCATGAATTCGTATTCATCAACTGCCTCCAACAAGGTGAGTATAAACCGAATACTCACAAATTATGTTTATTCATCTCATTATTTTTTCCTTGCTTTTGATTCCATCTTTCATTCATACCCCACATCAAAATTGCTCATCTTGTCGTCAGTTTTTGCCATTTTCCCGCTTGGAATTTAGGACAGACGTATTTGTGGTTTCTAGGTTTGCATGCATCGTTGTCTATGCACAGTGACTTGTAAGAATAGTTAGTAAATTTTCTTTCATGTACTAAATTGTTATTCCATGGACACACTTCTGAATTATATCTCATGCCTGAATAACACCCATTTTTCACACCTTCTATTTCAGTTCTTTCTAGATGTCATCCCTTCATCACTCTTGATGTTTTCATTTTGGAAACCTGGAACATTGTTTTATTTTCTGTATGTTTTGGCGCTTATGGATGTTTTTCGCTGGTGGTGTCATGTTGTCTTTATTTCTTGCATATTCAAATGGTTATGCTTTACACATAATGTAATATGCATGTTCTGTTTTGACATTTCCCTAATAAAAATAATAAAACCTATTCCAGAAAAAAAAACAACTAATACTCACATCGACATAGTGTTATCTTAGAGATTGGGTAGTGGTGTCATGTTGTCTTTATTTCTTGCATATTCGAATGGTTATGTTTTAGAAACCATGTAATATGCATGTTCTGTTTTGACATTTCCTTGATGAAAATAAGAAAACCTATCCCAGCAAAAATCAATTGATACTCACATTGACATGGTGTGATCTTAGAGCACATACATATATATAATTTATATCTTTGGCCATGTAATTGTTCAATCTATGTCCACATATTGCATATTCAAACTTCTTCCATTTCATCAATGCTAAAATCCATTATCATCACAAATTAGACATTTGGCTGTACTGCTTTTGGTTGGATTTAATTCAGTTATATTAATAACTTACTTGGATACTTGACTTATACCTAATCTTTTGTCCTCTAAATTTAGTTACTTAAGCATGAAGTTTAGTATGGTTCATACTAATTATGTCTTATATGCATTGTCTATTATGTAGTTTTCATGATGCTGATTCAAAATTCTCAAAGCTTCTTCTATGACTTCCATTTTGTACCCTTTTATTTGTCTTATTTTCATCAATTGTATTCAGCTTCCTAGCTGTTTTGATTATTATTAACCTTTGTCCATATATTGCACACTCAAACTTCTTCCATTTCATCAATGCTAAAATTCATTACCATATGCTTTGATCTTTTGCTTCCATGGGTATGCACAAATTAGACATTTGGTTGTACTGCTTTTGCTTTGATTTCATTCAGGTTATTTTCCTACTTGGATATATCTTGCATTTACTTACTTAAGGATGAAGTTTAGTATGGTTCATACTAATGATTTCTTATATGCATTGTCTATTATGTTCTTTTCATTATACTCATTCAAAACTCTGAAAGGTTCTTCCATGACTTCCATTTTGTACCCTTCTATTTGGTTCTGTTGTTTTATTTTGATTAATATTTCACCATCCTAATAGTCACATGTTAAAGAACTTAAACTCAATTAGTATTCAATTTCATCAACAACACAATTAAGGTCTACAAATATTAGTTTTCTTGCCTTCTATTTCATTTTTTTTGCCAAACTCTATCAACTGCTTCCTATTATGTTGTCCCAACCAAATTGATTAATATACATGTTCTCTTCTGTATATTTTAAAACAATGATTTATACCTCTAATTTTAATATTATCAAATCGTGCTCTTTATTTCTTTCCAACATCAACAAACATAACTTCTCTTACTAAGACAGGATACTCAAATGCTAACTTTTTGCTTTTTCAAATGGTCTCTCACTACAGATTAGAAATCCAATTATCGGCCGCCCATTAATATTGCAGTTTAAAGCAGCATTCCATTGTGACAAGGTAAAATAAAATGCCTACTTTTGGATATTGTTTTTGTTTTGTTTAACACTGTCTTCTTCCTTTCAGGACATCATACAAATACCAGCTTTCTACCACCAGCAATGGCAGCCAGACTATTCAGAATTCGTGCAATTTAAATATGATGGGACCACTTATGAAATCCGACAGAGGCAACATAGAGGGAAATGTTACTTTGCTGATGGCTTGACAAGATTCAGGAAAGAATTAGAAATTTATGAGTCCATAACCATAAAATTTCTTGCCTCTGACCACTTCTCCATATTCAACTTGCACTTCACTCCAACAATAGACCAGCAGACATGTGGAAGACCACGCTGCAGCTCAAGGAAATATATCTGGACTCTTGCCATCACTCAATGCATGCTTGATGTCCCCTATCCATTGGTAAAATATTAATCACTATTCATACTATTTATATTAATCTTTAGTTAAATGCTAATCTTTCTTTTTTGCATATAGCAACTTCCGCCCTCTATCACATCATGTCTTATCCACTGTGATCAACACATGACAATTTTGAGAAGGTTTGGACCTCCGCTACAATGGCCTATTGTGGTGATTGACGCTGGAATTGGTGATAAATACGTGGTTCAACCATGGTATCAATTTCTTGAAGAGAGCAATTTCAGCGACGACGATTAAATTTCCTTCTACTATAGACGCACTGAAAAGATCTGGGAGTTAGACGCCAAAAAGATTAGGACAATAGCGACATAGAGTAGATCTTAGTTTTGTCGTTGCATCTATTTTGTTATTTTGCCAAAACAACTTCTGCAATATGCCCAACAATTTTTGTTATATATGTTTGAAACTATAATTTTATTTGTTATGTAGATTTCCTATCACTGTAATTACCTCTATAAAATTTTTTAGTACCAATCTTAACCCTTTTTTTTTTTGCCATACCTTTACATCCAAGTTTATCAATGCTAACTCTATTTAAATTTGCATATTATCTTTCATTTTATTTCTACTTTGCAAAACAAATAAATATACATGCTAAATAAATTACGAACACCCCTGTGTATGCTAAATAAATTACAGACTAGTTTATTATAAATTAATTTATTGACTCTATCTTTAATAATTTAATATAAAATACTTGTATTGGTTATTATGCATATAATAGTGTTGAATGTTTTTTACATAAATAATATATTAAATGTATTGAAATAAATTTTATTATATATATATATATATATATATATATTTACCGGTCACTATTATTTTAGATAATTTTTTAATTTTATATTTATTGCATAAGTATTTTTTTCCTTTTTAGAGAATATAAATAACTAACTATGTTTATTTTGATATAAAAATTTAATTTTATAAGCAACTATATTTTAAATATGCATGAAAATGAGAATGATTCGTGAGAATACACGGGTATTTTTTAGTATTTTTATAAATAAAATACTGATATGCAATATTACTTAAATTTTGTTAAATAATAGCATATATATATATATATATATATATATATATATATATTAAACTCTATTTTTAATAGGATATTGTTAAGAACATCGGTTAAGATATTAAAAAATTATAGTAGAAATAATATGAAAATGCAATTAAAAATTATAAGAGAGTGTATTTTCACACATCATAATTTTTTTTCTTTTAATTTTCTAAATCCATGTCCTAAGGATGCTAGCTAATATTTTTATTTTCTACTTGATTTTTACTTTTAAAAAAACACTTAAAAATAAATTGAAATCCATTCTCATTGAATTTGAAACTTAAAAATAATAACAATACAAATCTAACATTAATGTAAAGCTAAATATATAAATATAAGCCGAATTAATTAGGCAAGATTGATGGTTGATTTAAAAATAAAAATAAAAATAAGTGAAGGGGAACAAGGAGGCAACAACAATAAGCGTGCAATATTTTATGTTAGGGTAGCACCCGCACGTGTCAAGACAAGGGAACATGAACTTGCAAAGCGGCAACCTGCGCCTTCCTTCCACTCTTCCTAGGTTTATAACGTTAAACTGTTGCTACCCACTCACTCTCACATTGCTCCTCCACGCCGCAAACTTCGCCATTCTCGCTCGCATCTCAACCCTTTTTTCACTCTCTCGGTACTCTCTCTCTCTCTCTCTCTCTCAATTTTTACGCTACGTGTTAGCACATGCACGTGAAGTTTCGTCAATTCAACTTACATTTCCCGACTTTATAGAGTCATTCGGTTAATTTTGCAGTCACGGTGCTGTGCTTGAATGAACTTCTGCTGAACATGTTTGCGTGTTGATGCTTGTGCTTTTGCGTGTCTTTGTGTGTTGCAATTGGCTTGGCGTTGCTCGGTTTCTTGTAATTCGGTGTGCATTGAGGTTAATTATGTGGTTGTGTGTCATGAATGGTGTTTGAGTTTTTAGATTTTGGTATAGAAATAGAATACTGAAATTTGTGATGAATTATTATTTGTGTCATTGGAGTATTTTGCATCCTTGATCATTTTACACTGTTTTGTTGTGAGTGATTTATGCATAGCTTAATAAACTCTAAATTAAACATAGCTTAATAAATTTAGAGTGATTTATACATAGCTTAATTGATCATTTCAAAACATTGGTTAATTAAGCTTAATTGATCCTTGATCATTTTACACTCTATATGTTTTTGTGATAAATAAACATAGCTTAATAAACTCTAAATTTATATCAATTAAGCTATGTTTATTTTTGAAAAGTGAGAGTAATTAACCAATGTTTTGGCACCACTGACTTTGTTTTTGACTTTTGCAATATAATCAAATTTCCCCCCTTTCATTGGTTACTTTGTTCTACGATTGGGTTATATGTACACATATTTTCTGAACTTGAAGTGATACTCTCTGTTATGAGTTATTATTATCAAATTAAATTAATTTGATATACACTTTTTGACTAGAGCTATATGCTTAGGAGACTATGGAGGGGCTAGAGCCATGTAACATACTAATGTATGCAAAATCCTTTGAAATATTGCATTATGTACTCTTTTTTATGTAGTAGAAGTTGCTAGTTTTCTTTTGAGCTATTTACTATTGAATCAATATCAACAATACATCGGAATGAATTGATTTTGTATTTGTTGAATTTACTCATGAACTTCAACATTTTGAATTCGACCAGGAAAACTTTAAATGAAGCCATGTTTTTGAAATACAACCTTATGTCCCTACTTTAAAAGGGTTGCATCCAGGAAGGAGGAGGTTCAATAGAAGGGTTTTAGCAACATGGGTCACTTTGAGAAACCCATCATTAAGGTGGAGCCTTTGGATGAACCAATTAACTCTACAAAAGTTGTTGAGGACACTGAAGTCGACATCATGAGTTGGACAAACAAGGGTGATTTTGGTCCGAACAAAGTTGAGGACCCTGATGCAACAGACTATTCAAGCTCGTTTGCTGACACTACCTCTGATGCTGAAAATGGTTATAGATTGAGTGATGCTGAAGTGGAGTCAGAATTCTTGGGTGATAATGGCTTGGCAAACACTTCTGATGGTTCTGCATTTCCTATGAGGTGATTTTTATTCCTAATCAGTAGATTTTACATTCTTTTGCCTGGAAATAGATTAGCTATCAATATCTAATCAAAGAATCCAGGTCTTATGAAATTGTTGATAAGTCATTGAAGTTACAAATAAAATCCATATATGCACTCAAATGTTCACATTAGATAATGGGTGTTTAGCAATTAAAAATCTTAGCATGTCTGCGCTAGTTTACTGATAATTATTGAAAGAGGTTGAAAAGTATAGAATTTAAAGGTTACAATCTCCAGTTGTATATGGTGTGTTAGTGTCTTGGTTTGATTTTTCAGTAAGAGAGTAGGTTATTTTCCCACATGGCCTCTATGCAACTCCTTAGATACTGCATGCACTTCAATTTATATTATTAAATCCTGACAATTGTTCATCACCTATAGTTCTAGCAGTAACTCTTGATGAAAGAATTTTGGCTCTGCATCTAGTAAAGATTGGTATTGGAAAACCAATCAGCATTGTTTGTGTGGTCTGTCATACTATCAATGTCTTCTTTAGAGGCCATTAATGATCAATCTTTTCTTCCATAAGCTAATCATTAATTGGCAGTGTTACCACTATACTTGGCTAGTTGGTGTTTAGTGGTGAAGCAATGTTCTTGAATATTTTTTCTTTGTTACATTAAACTGTTATTTACTCACATTAATGTCTTGTGTAACTGTAGGAAGAGGAAGTTGACCAATCGTTGGAGGAACTTTATACGACCTCTAATGTGGCGTTGCAAATGGACAGAACTAAGAATTAGGGAAATTGACTCACAAGCATTGAAATATAGTAAAGAGCTTGCAGAATATGACAAGGGAAAACATACAGCACCTGATGAATTTACTTTAGAAGAGTTTGGTTCAAAGTCATTGCCATTTTTGGGTGAACAGCTCAGAAGTAAGGCCAAAAAGAGAAGAAGAAGGAAGAAAGTTGAAGACACAACTGATATTGGATCGTATACATCACGTCATTATATTTTCTCCTATCTTGGTACCACTCATTTATTTTGATACCTGGTTTGCTTATCTTTTCTCATTGTTTACCAACCGCTTGTCCCTGCTTCAGAGAAGTGTGTGACTCTTTCCTTTACTTAAATTGTAGAGAATAAGAAGTCTGATCCTGATGGCTATTTGGCTGATGATTTTGGCAATCCAGGTTAGGAAATTTGCTTTGTAATGATACCCAATGTCTTGCTGCTATAATGTTAAATCAGTGGTTCAGTGGTGCTATTAGCATCTCTTGTATTCTTTTCCCTTGAGAAAAAAGGATTAATAAAACTGTTTTATTCAACTGCATTAGCATTATGTCAGTGGTTTGTGTGTATTGACTTGTCTTTCAATTTCATTGTATTCACTATTCGCAGTTCTAGTCTGCCTTTCATTTGCCTATTAATCACATTTTGACTTGTATCTAAGTCATGACTAATGTTTTTATACTCTCTCTTGGTATAGTGATCACAGAGCCGCATGTTGATTCAACAGACAGATTTGACATTGGAGAAGATCAACCTTTGTTGGATTTCAATGAAATCGATGCTTCCTTCCAGAAGATGCTTTGGACAATAGACAATATACATGCTAGGGTCCACAAGCTGAAGACTGATGTTGATGGAATCCTGTCCAAAAATGCTTCAAAGTTTTCTTCATCAGAAAATTTGAGCTTTCTTCTAAATCACGGTGATGTGCAGCAGACTAGCTCTGCTCAAAGTCCTACAATCTCTGCAGGGAATGGAGATACAGTATCTGTTGGGGTTATTTATAATTCAACTCAGGATGGAGCCGACTTTGATATAGGAGATTTTGTTATGCATGATAGTGCTATTTCAAGTTATGGAGAAGGTCCTATGATTCCTGATATAATTGAGAGCACTGTTGGCTTATTGTCTGCTGTTGATGTCACCCTCCATTCGGCCTTGGTTGTTGACCCGTGTGAAGATGTAGTAAGCTTTCTCAAAAGAAGTATTACATAGTTTAAGTTCTTCCTATAATTTCTGCCAATTCCTTTTCAGATGATGCTAGAAAGTGTTTTATGCAATGAAATATAACTTATTTAGATATTTATACTGTTGGATAAAATATGAGAAAAAGTGTTATATAAAATTCAATAAAGACAATCTTCATTTTCGTCTTTTTGTGTCCACAATTCTTTGTTGTTCATCTGGTAAACAACTTTCTGTGATTTCTTTATTTCTCATGGTTCTGATAAATATGGTATTATGCCATATTGCCATCCAACATATAACTGTGCACCAATGCTTTTTGACATTTCTTTTGAAATATTGTTATATTCTGATTTCTTTTTCCAATGAATCTGTATCAAACATCATACCTATTGAAGGTGTTGCATGAGATAATGCTACTGCTAATTCGCTAAACTTGGAAGTTTGATAGGACACAGAAATGGAGCTGCAGAAACTTAGAAAAATAACAGGAGTAGTAAAAGAACAAAAGGGAAATAGTAAGAAGCTTTTCCGATATCCCTCATTCCTATTGCTTTACATTATTTATAATGGAGTCTAAGCACCTAGTGCTGCTACACGATTACGAAACAGAATAACAGAATTAGTGGGGCAGAATTCTGTTATAACAGATTATGTTATTGGTAGTGATAGTGGATTAGACAATAGGGATACGCTGCTGCTAGTTTTACCCACGTGACTGAATGAGGTGAGCTGGTCTCTTGGAGCACCTCCTGGGTCTGCTATTGGTATCATTACCCACTGCTGGAAAATCAACCTTGTCCTCAAGGTTGTAGATGATTGGGACTTCAGTAGGTTCATGAAGAAATTGAGACCATATTTTCCACTCTGGAAAACAGCTATCAATGGCAAAATAGCTAATCCATGTTGCAAACCCCTCATTCAGCCACAAACGTGTCCATTGTATGCAGCTTCCAGCAACTAGCCAGGAAGAAGATACAGGAAAATCTGACTTATAGTCAGAGGTCTTGATTGTAATATGACTAAGAGGCGCAAAATAAACTGATGGGGAAGCCTAAATGTCATCATTGTCATCCTTATCAATGCTAAGACCTAGCTTCCATATCTTGTGAATCCTCAAAGCAAATGTGTTTGGATCATCAAGGCTGAAACCTGAAGTCAAAAGGGCAGACTCAAAGAGAAGCAACACATGGTCCTTCACAGTCTTACCATTCTTGTCAGCTTCAGCCCCCTTCCTCAACTCCTTCATGATACCATCGTCTGGATTGATCTCCATGGTCTTCTTGCTAGACAAGTGGCCACTCATGCTGCTGTTTCTTAGAGCCTGAGCTTTCATGATCCTCTCCATGTTTGCACTCCGTCCATATTCACCATTCACCCAATAGCAAGGAGTGTCAACAATTCTGTCAGAGACAATGACCTTCCCCAATTTGTCTTTCAGAATGTCCTTGATGACTTTGCAGAGCTCATCAAATGACTTCTTCTTCTCCGCTACCTTCTTTTTCTCCTCCCAGTCTCATCATCCAGCTTCAACCCTTGCTTTGTGGCTGAAGCCAATTTCTTGCCATCGTATTCCTTGGGTTGCCGAACTGCATACTCATCAATTGCATCCACCATGAAGAGAACTTCATAGTCGTTCTTCTTGAGTCTCTCCAAGAATGGGGAGGTCGCCACTACCTCCTTGCTCTCTCCTGTGATGTAGTAAATGTCCTTCTGTCGTTGCTCCAGTATGACAAATACTCCTTCAATTCCCAGACTTACACCAACTGCAGGCACTGATCTTGAGCCAAACATCCCTATAAGGTTATCATATCGGCCACTGGCAGCAATTGAACCAGCCTGAGTGTCTCTTTAACAAGCTTTCAGGGGACTTGTCAGTCTTTGTCACCACAGCCAACGTCCTGAGCTCAGTTTTCTCAACACTTTGAGACATCCCGATGGACTCACAAGTAGTAAAATCAACACTAGCAGAGAGAACAGTCAATAAAATACTTGCTTCCGGCTTTATATACTCCATGATCATATCCTTAATCTGATCATAAATATTCTTAGGTTGTCCATGAACTGGAACCTGAATTATACAAGGAAGATCAACCGGATAAAGATCAGGAACACCATTCTTCTTCTCCAACAATGTCAAAGGGTTGTTGGAAATCCCTTTGCCATGGCAAGCAAGCTCTTCTGTGGCAGCAGTGGCAGCACTTATGGCCTGAGAAATGTGTGCTTCATCTATTGAAATGGTCTGGCCATAGAACTCCAAGACAAGCTCTAGGGTTGTAAAAGGGTGATTTCGGAGCCTCATGTCCAAAGGCACCCTAGTGCAAGTACCTTGGCCACGTGGTAGTTTAATAGCAGCCAAAGATTCAAGAACACTGGATTTACTTGAAGATTGATCGCCAATAACATCAATGAAAGGAAGCTGAATCACATGAGAACCATGGAAGACATTTCCTCAGCAGCGAATTTCTTGTCCTCACCCTTGTAATTGACCACAATCATAGGTTTGTCAGGAGGACCAGGGAAAACCTTATATAGCCATAACTGCCTATCACTCCGAATGGAGGCAGCGGAAAATCTCCTTCCACACAAACGCTTAGCATTGAAGATGGTGTTGATGGGGTTGATGGTGACGTAGTACTTGGCGGCGTCACCGATCAAACGTTCGGTGAAAGCAAAGTAAGATGCCGAGCTTCTATTACGCTGATCAGTGGCGATGATTTCGACATGGTGGTGCTGCCACACCTTGACGCAAGAGTAGGTGGTGCCGGAATTGATTCCGACCATGGGGGGCAGATTCGGCATGGGTGCGTCCGGTGGAGCGAGTGATTTGGGAGAAGATGGAGTTGGTTGGAGAGCAGATAACCAGTCAAGGATGACATCAAGCTTAGCGGCCATCTCCAGAGACTTGGCGGTCATGGTGGAAATGTTCTGGGTGAGGTGGGACAGTGCCTCTTCAAGGCAGTCCATGGTGGTCTCGTGACTGTTGTGAGCGGGCATGGTCGAAGGCAGGGGTTCCAACAGGGAAAACGGCGAAGGGTGGTGAAATGGAAGGGATGGGACCTGTGGGGGGTAGAATAAGTGCAGATGTGGGTGGTGGTGGATGGCTGGGCGGATAGGCTGCCACCGACAGAGGTGGGGATCAGTCATGCTTCCAGCAGGTTACCGGCAGGTTGGACCAATTGATAGGACACAGAAATGGAGCTGCAGAAACTTAGAAAAATAACAGGAATAGTAAAGAACAAAAGGGAAATAGTAAGAAGCTTTTCTGATATCCCTCATTCCTATTGCTTTACATTATTTATAATGGAGTCTAAGCACCTAGTGCTGCTAAACGATAACGAAACAGAATAACAAAATTAGTGGGACAGAATTCTGTTATAACAGATTATGTTATGGGTAGTGATAGTGGATTAGGCAATAGGGATATGCTGCTGCTAGTTTTACCCACGTGACTGAATGAGGTGGGCTGGTCTCTTGAAGCACCTCTTGGGTCTGCTATTGCTATCAAAGTTTGTTATCTATGATGGTGGTTTGTACATATCAGAAAATATTCACATTTGACATTTATGGTTGCAGATGGTGGACAATGTCTTGATACATGAGGTAGCTGAAACAGATGAGCACACCTTTAAAAGTGCAAGTCAGTATCCTGTGGAGAGGCTTCAGGATGTGGAGAGAGGTGAAGGGGAAGAAGAAAGTCTGAATCCTGTTCCTATCCCCATGTCAGATATTCATATGGCAACAACAAACCCTGCAGTGTCTCAAGAGCAATCAACTCTGAAGTCCTGTATGTATAGAGATGGGAACATTCTCAAGAACAAAAGAAAACGCGGGGAGCGCAAAGCGTGTTCAGGCAGCTGGAACAAGAAATGCTCGGGGGAATCTGAGAACCAGTGAGTTAGACTTCTCAACAGAAGTGACTACATAATTTATAGCTTGTTTTTTCTCCCTCATAACTTGTGACAGACGTTGTTATACTTTAAAGGTTATAGTGAATAACTATTATAGAATCGTTTCTGATGAGGAACTAGTTTCATTCTGATTTTCAGATTTTATACTTCACACCCATTTTCAATTTGGGTTTGGATGTGAGAACACTCTTTTCCAATTTGATCAGTATATGAAAAGAAAATTCTATTCAATTTTTACATGTACATTTGTTTTTTATTTGATTGAAGGGTAGCCTTGGTGTAACGATCAGAGTTGTTGTGTAACTAGGTCACATTTGAGTTGTGGTGGAATCAGCTTCCTGCAAATGCAAGGTGTAAGGCTACCTGCAATAAACTCATAATGAGTGAGACTGGCCTTTTTCTTTTAAGAAATTATTACATGGTTTCGTACCACCATGATCTTGGTCAGTATTTATGTAACACAAGTTGATTCTTTTTTAATTCTTTAGTGCAAATTGAAAAATTAGGTCACATTTTAGTTGTGGAATCAGCATCTTACAAATGCAAGGTTTAAGGCTACCTGCAATAAACTCATAATATGAGCGAGATTTACCCTTTTTTTTTTTTAGAAATTATTATATAATCTTATACCACCATGTTTTACGTAACTCATCACCAAGTTTTATTGATTATTTCTTGTAAACTGAAAAATTCAGTCGTCATATGAAAATTGATTAATTTTTATGACACATAATCAAATTTTATTAATTTTTTCGTAAACTGAAAATTTTAGTTATATATCATATTAAAATTAGTAAGGAATATGACATTATTAAGACCATGTAATAATCTATCCTTTCCTAGACTCTCATGGGGGAGCTTTATGGCACCAAGTTGTCCTTTTTTCTTTTCTTTGTATATAATTTGATTCACACTATTTGCTGCTGTTATAATAATGTCAGCTAAATTATAGCACTGACAAATGTAGGGAACAAACCGAAAAAGAATCACATTTAATGACTTACGTGACAATGGTTTTCTATTATTATTTAACTCCGATATTTCCAGAAACTTGATATCAACCCCAAGAAAACTTCATATTAAACTGAAAATGAGTCTCATATAAAACCCACAAATATATTTTTAATGTATTCCTATCTTAACAAGTGTTCATGCTAGTGCCTCTATTTTTTGAAGGGAACTAATTTATTGTTTTTTTATTTTTAAAAAATAAAAATAGAGTTGATTGGTCTTAAATGTCCTTGTCCTTCAGATACTCCTGCAGTGAGCGTGGGGCTAACTATTGGTTTGATGAGGGATCAGAATGAATGAGAATAAGAGATAATTAATGACTTCTAAAAAACAAACCAGAGATTGCACGTGAATATGCCATGCACGCATCATGATATATTTTCAGTGCTCGCCAACTAATCCATTTGATTTTATTTTTGCATGATCAAGTTGTCGGATTCTATAATAATACTCTCCCATATGCCTGGCTTCGTTAAATTTAGATCCTTATACTATTACACACTTCATTAATGAATGCTTTTATTTTGGTTCGGCTCAATATTTCCATGGCTATGGAAGTTCAATTTATAGAAAACAGAAACTCAATGAAGCAATTTTATTCACACACTCAAAAAAGAAAAGGAGTGAAAGAACTTACTAGGTCAGCTTCCGTTTATATATCTTTACCCAGTTGTAATATCTTTCACAGTCCCTGCTTTAATTGGAAAATTTTGATAAGCACTTAGACTAATGGACACAATTTTCATCAACGGGATAAAATTAAAATATATTAGAAAAATATACATCCCATTTCGGGTGGAAGAAGAGAGGAATAGGAAGGAAAAAAAGGTTGGGGGAGAAAGTGATAGATGTAATAAGAACCCAAGAAAATGAAGTAAAAATGTGATAAAAGATAAAATAAATGTATGTTTATAATTACAGTTTAATAGGTACACAATGTGAGTGTAATTTTTTTTTCATCACCAACTAGATATGATCTCTAAGATAGTCATTACAAATATTAATAATATGTTGTTTATAATTAAATGATAATATAAAAATATTTTACACTATGTAAATATTTATCTTATTTTCTCTTATAATAATTTAAATATATATTTTATTATTAATTTGGGAAGAGAATTTCTAATTCAAAAGATTCTTCAGTATCTTGAATTTGTGATAGTTTCTAAAAGCGTTAATCTTCACCAGAACTAATCAAAAGATCAAGACTTTTTTTTTTGGTGCTAATCAAGAGTAGACTTGTAAAGTAATGTAAATGATAAGAAAGCAGAGAAAAGTACAAAATTAAGAGAATACAGAAATGTAAATGAAAACAAAAAAGGCAATAAGATAAGGAAAATACAGAATTTTTGCCACTCTAGCACTCTTTCACACACACAAACAGGAGAAAATTTCTCATGTTTCTCTTTTTCTTTTATTTTTTAATTAATTGAAACTAGTTTGATATATAGTCACTAGACCTTAAATTCCGTAAAGTTAGCAAATTAAAGGACCCCAAAGGTGTAGACACCATACCGCAGTAGTAGCATTAGCATCTCTTTGTGCTTTTGATTGGAAGACCTTCGTTCCAATCCAAAGTGAACAAAATGATTTCCATGGTCTACAATGTATAAAAAAGCAAAAGATGACTGAAAGTCTGAAAACCTCTTCTTCTTTTTGACACAATAAATAATAATAAAAAAATAATGTTTAGGTTATAGGCTAATTAAATGGTTTGACTCTGGTGGTTAATTTGGTACTCTTTGGGAAAGCCCTTGTTGTTAATTAACTTGGTATGGAATTCTTAAGGAAGGATAGAAAAAATTGAGACCAGCCTTGATGGATTTAATATCTCAGCATATGCACTCAAGATGCAAAATATAATCAGTTTCTTAAGAAATTGCATGTTTATAATTTACCTTGTAACTTAATCTTTATTGAATGACAATTGCCAAGATGCCAACCAACATCTCCAATCATAATGTCTTTCTCTCTTTGTTGCAGCTTTTTGGAGTTTGGGGATAGACATACGTAGCACCACAACACCTTTAGCAAAATTGTAATATTTTAATGCATCAAGTGGCAAAATAATTGTAACCATATTGGGTTTTATAATTTTTTTAACTTGACGTGCATAACTCTTCATTATGTATTAATTGAATATGGCTTCACTATGAGTACTCTTATTTAAGAAACCATTTGGAGTTCTTCTTCTTTGGTTTTAATTTCTTAAAAGAAAAAATGGAGGTAACTAGTTGCTTTAAATTCAAAGAGTAATATATAATACTTGCACATATTTTATTCTAACATTCCTTGTGGGGTTTAAGGTACATTCCATCATTAAAAACATTGTCTATTATCAAATGACTTGCATGAGTGTTTGTGAGTTTGGCTGTGCAAGTATCATTTCTATCTTCAAATCGTGTGTGAAAGGGTATTAACTGTAGCATGAGTCAAGAATTAATAACACCGATTTTTTGGCCAAGCAGAGAAAATAATTCCTTTCTTCGAACGTCCCCATTATCATCATAAACAGAAAGGTACAGGAGCTTGTGTAATAATTGCACAACAAAAGTTCACAGTTATTAGAATTTAATCGGTCCTTATGTGTATGCATGACACGGAGCGTTTTCAAATGGTGATGTCCACATGAAAGGAAATTATAGCTCCTTTTCTAGATATACTTTGAATTTGAAGAAATATGATAGTGATAGGAGTAGGATATATAAAATTGTTGAGGCAAGGAATTAATTGCAAATACGTGTAGCTCCAAAATTCCGTGTAATTTGATGGACCTTTCCGTTGACCCTCGAGAAAGGAGTTAAAGAGATTCATGGGAGAAATATGATTTTAATTTTTGGGATCACAACTTTGAATCAAGAGCCAAATTATATAATCCTCCTATTGGTTACTCAAATATTAAACATAAATCATCTCAAATTGATGGAATTTGATAACATGAGATTTAGGTCTGTAAGGTATTTGGTATGGATAAGAAATTTATTATGAGTGCAAAAAATTGCAACCTTCTTATTATCTATGAAGTATCTTTTATAATTTTTATCAATACATTTTACTAATTTGTGTCCTTTTTAAAACTTGTTTTATTAGCAAATCACCAATATATGTATCCATTGTCAAATACTGTAGTATGTATCCTATGTACTATAATATTTTAAATTTAAGTAAAGTTTAAAAAATATAAACCAGAATAAAAATATTTAAATTATAACAGAAATGTGCTTAATTAAGTTCAATATCGAGTATAAAATATAAGTAGCTTAAATTTAAGGAAAAGGGGAATTTTTTAATATATATATATATATATATATATATATAATATAATTTAAGAGTTCAAATAATTGAGATTTTTTGTGTATACAAGAAGTTAAAATTTGAGATGAGAAAATATAAAATATTAAAATTAATTTAAGTTGAGATTACGAGGGTAAAAAAAATAAGAAATATTGACATGAAAGGAAAATCGAAAACAAATAATAGTTTATTTTTTAGATATAAAACAAATATTAAATAATGATGACTGACAATTGTTATAAAGAAAAATAGAGTATTATAAAAAATGTACTTATGTGTATACAATGAAAATTTAAATTTATAATATAAGAGTTAATGGTATATAAAAATGCCATTTTTTTATTATAATAATGATAACTTTCTTGAGGTATGTTTTTTTTAAGTTAAATTACTATTCCTCTAATTTATTTTTTAGCTTGGATTTCGTCCTCTAATTTTTTGAATTTAATTTAGTCTTCTAATTTTTAAAATCGATTCAATTTGATCCTACCATTTAAATTGAGCCAACGCAGTTAAAAAATTACACTTTGTATATGTTTAAAAACACTTAGTGATGATTTTAAATCACTATAAAATACACATTTAAATGATAGGATCAAATTTAGATGACATAATCACTCAAATTAATTTAGATGGTGAAACTGAATTGAACTTATTTTAAAATGAGAGGAATAAAATCAAATCAATTTTAAAAATTAGATGATTAAATTGAACTCGGAAAAAAAATAAAAAACCAAATTCAGCGTTAAAAATAAATTAGAGGGAAAAAAAATAATTTTACCCTTTTTTTAATCTATGCCATTGCCCGAAATATTAAACTGACAGAACAATCCCGAATCGATTAGTGGGTTGACTTAATTTATCAACCCATTTGCAAGAAGAGATCCATTAATTTTATAAATCCTGGCATTGAATCTCAACATGTTAGAATAATGAGTGATGCCAGCGAGGGAGATAATACGTGAAAGCCATACAACAAATTCTGTACAATTAAACTATCTCTCAAGCGTGTGCAAGATCCCATGACACTTCAATGAGTTTAATTTGAATACACTAACTTATTGTGATCTTAGAAAACATTTTAAATATGACTTAATTATTATCAAAGTAAATAATTTTTATTAAGAAAATTTAACTCAATTAATTAAACATCACGTATATCTAATTACTTATGATACATATATTTGATTTCTATGAATAAAAAAAAGTCATTTTTTAATTACACACCATAATTCATTACAGTATAAAAAACCTTTACACTATTAATATACTTCAATTAAATTCTTAACATGGAATTGAATAACCTTAAATAATTACTTGTGTTAGTAAATTTAGGGCCACTTATCATTACCCTAATTATATTATATGAAGAATGAGTTGAGAGTTTGTTATTGTAGGCAAGTGAACAGAGTTGAGGTTTAGCAGCCCATAATTTTTCTGCCATAAAGGCAGGCCAAGCATGTCTTACACCAATTAATTGCCTCTGTGATCTCCTCTTCCTAGCAATCATATAAGATTAGGGGGCAAAATATGATTAAGGCTCCAGAAAGTAATGAATTTAATAAGGGTCATTCTTCTTTCCTTTTTGAAGAGCTAGGGGGCCACCTTGGTAATTACATTAAAAGTAGTAACATTTTTACTTTGCTTTGGAATTTCAAAATCTTTTTCTCTCTCACTCAAAATCAGAAGGCATCATGGCAGCCAAAGCAAAAGAAAGGGGTTGGCTTAGAATAAAGAATGGGAGAAAAGGAAAGAAGCACGTTGCCAACCCCATCTTAGTAGATTCACACACTTCAGAAGCAAAAGCCTCTTCTTCTTCACTCTCTACACAAATGAAAATACTTTGCTCTCTTCCTCCAACTCTCTCATACTTTCAGTTTTCTTTGTTCATGCAAGATCCAAAGAACAATTCAAACAGAAGGTATGTTATATTATGTATGCTCACTCACTTTAGCTCCCTTCTTATTTTCCTATACCTTTTCCTCTCCATCACACTTGAACACACACCCATGTTGAGAATTTAATTATCTATGTACTTTAGCTTTCTGTCATCATATACATATATATTGCATACTATATTATATTTGCTTACTAATAAATGTTTCTATAAATGTATGATCATCTATAAGCTTGAGGTTGTATTGTTTTTTGTATTTATTTTTTGTTTAGTTAGTTGTGGAGAAAAATGAAAATGCTCAGCATTATTCCTCTAAGGCCTAAAACTTAACTTAACCCTTGTCCCGGATTAGTCAAAAAAATGGGGTGCACCGGCTCATCATTTTAATAATTTTTTTATTGGTTCAACCTTGTGTAGACCAAGTTTAACCTCTGCAAATTATAGTCTTTCAACCTTAATGTTGTTATGAATTTGACCAACCCCAAAGGAAAACATCATTCATGCCAAGGTAGGAAAGTCAAATTCTCTGGCTGACCGGCTTTTTAGCTTTTTTCAATAGTGAGCCTAAATTTGGAAAATTCCCAGTTAGTTAGTGGGCATAGGCAAAGTTTAGATTAACTTTCTTACAAGGCCCTAAACTTGACCCTCTCCCCAAATTTTCTTAAGGTTGAGAAAGAGCAAATAAATTCAATATTATGTTCCACTTGCACAGTTGCTTCTTCTGCATGCCATTTTGGAAAAAAATAAAAATGTATGTAGTGAAGGGTATGAATCAAGCAGCTGCAGCTGCACCATCTCAGGAACTCGTGCATGACATTCACTTCATTTCAAGTTGCAGGAAGCCATGGTACCAAAGAGCAATTGAGGTGACTAACCTATGGAAAAGTGTATCAAAATCTACAGAAATTCCAACACCTAATTCAACTTTATGGAAGAGATCATCAATGCCAAAATCCCCTCAAGTACCTACTACACCAAGTCCTAACAACAAGAACAGGCTAAGAAAATGTGCCTCTCTAAAGGTTGCATCATCCTTCACAAGGGTTTGTCTTTGTGCACCAATCTATTCCTACAATGAGATTTTGAGAGCTGAGGTGCCACCTAGAAGAAGCAATAGTTATCCAAGATCAAAGCCATTGCAAAATGAACATGAAAGAACAAATAGTGCTAGGCTTAGCACTGAGGGAAGGAGAGTATTCAGGGGCAAATCATTGACTGATGATGTTCTAATGAGGAGGTTTGTGATTGAGGAAGAGGCAATGATGCAAATTAGAAGAAGAAATCAAATGGAAGTTATTAGGAATAGGACTATGATGAGGAGAAAAAAGCTTGGGCCTAGTCCTCTTAGTAGAATGGTTATGGCAAATGATATTGGACAAGTTTAATTGATTGGTCCAATTTCTGTAGTTGTCCAGTCCAGTTGGGGAATTTTTATTCTCCATCAACGTCTCACCTGTCCCTTTTCTTTTCTCTTTGGCCTTAATTTCATTCACTGAACTTTTTCACCTTGTGTGACAAGTTTCTACTACTGGGGTTGTCTTATAATTGCAACAAATATTTAGTTTTATATGACCCAATTTTAAGTGGGTTTGAATTAATGATATTGCTATGTATAGCTCAGATCAGAATCACAACTTTCATTTCATTTCTATATTCAATCCCATGGATTTAGGTAGGAAAATTCTTTTCTTAATCAAAGTGCTTGTTTGAACTTTGAATTAATTTATTTTAGGCTGAAAGAGAACTTTTTAAAATAAAAAACACTATTTTCATAAAAGAAATCAAACGTATACCGAATCTTAACTTCTCAAATCAACAAACGCAGCCAACTAACTGCTAAGTGTAGAGTCCTTAATTTGCTTATAAGACACTCTAAAAACGTAATTCATGAATGACTAAAACTTGTAGAGCAAGGATAGTGGTTATCATTTGTATCTGAAAGGCCAAGTTAGGTTGTTTTGTGACTACTAATGTGACTCTGATACCCACGCATGCTTCATGTTTAACTTATCAACTACCCCCTTTTTCCTTTTCTGTTAATTTCTGTTTGATGATAAATGGTTCCCCAATGGAAATACTCTCACACACACACATTAAGCTTCTTTACGTAATTTACAATGTTTCAAATTCTAGACCAAAGACTAAAGAAAACGTTAATAGAACTGTTAAAAAAACTGGAGCAAATTTGTTTCTGCTTTCCTCCTCAGAGTCGATTGAGTTAATTCATGTTATTTGTTCTAATTAGGTTAATAAGTATCTTTGGTGAAACTAACCTTGTGTTAATTAAAACTTAATGAAGTAATAATAGTTGGTACAAGTAGTAATGACTTATGTCCTTTAACCAAGTGATTTTAATTTCAATTCTGATTGACACTTGAATATGAAATAAATCATGTTACAAAGAAAATATTTATTTTGTATGTATTTATGATCTCCGTCAAAGATTAATTACTGTTTTCAGTGAGGACAACTTTATACCAATGATAAGAAAAAAAGTTTAAAAACTTAATGAAGTATAAAAGGCCTACTACATCTCGAGGGCTGAAAATGCACTGAACTCAAATTTCTTGTTTTAAATTTTTTTTAACTATGATTTTTAGTAACAAATGTCTACTTTAACATGCGGAAAATATGTACACTTTCTAAATAATGTAGATGTTGAATTTTCAAGAAACTTATACTTTTTTTGTTCTGACTTCAGTGACTTCTGAGTTTTACAATAGTTACAACGTTATTTTGCTTAGATTGAGAAGGTGAAAGTGTTGGTAGTTGGTAGCTTACCCCGGAATATTTATATAATGTGATAGTATCAATCCATTACCAATCGAATCTTAATTAGCTTATTATTATTCGTTAGTGAAAATAAGTCAACCTAAATACTTATGAATACCGGATTTGGGTTGGTATTAATGGAAAATATTATAAATGTAAACTATAATGGAACTACCACTTCCAAAAGATGATTTTGTCCGTAGCATTCTTTTAAATTAATTGGTATCACCCTGTTATTAGTTGGTATAATAAATGACATGCACCTGGAAGCACAACAGAATATGGGACATCAATTGGAACATAATCTTCAATTCTATGAACGAAGAAGTTGTAGAGTAGTTTTATTTATTTTTCTCCTGAATATATCATTTCTACTAGTTTAGCACCATGTGAATTGACATTTGTGCTTCAATTCAACATTAATTGCAAACGCCATAGCATCATGATGTGATACAAGAAAAATATTGGTTACCTACCAAGACATGCTTTATAAACTATTACACGATAAATACTGCTTTGTTCTCTGTCCGAGGAAATAATAAAGACAACCCTATCTGGATATTAAAACGAATCATTATTAATAGCCCTCCAAGATTTCGCCAGATCAAATTCTATCATTTTTATTTTAACATTAGAAAACGGTAAGTTCACTAGAAAAGTTATATTTTTATCATTAAGAATTTTTGTTTTTAAGAAAAATGAGGGAATTTAAATCTTAATTAAAGATTTACTTCTCCGTAAAACTATAGTAATTAATTATTTAAAAAGTAAATATCTTCTATATTATAAAAAGTAAATACCGTGATCTATAATCCAGGAAAATAAAAAGTAAATCCTACGTTTTATCTAACCTACACGCACGAGATGACCTTGTGCTCTTTGATTCTTTTGAAAAAGTGCTTAGTTGAAGGAATCTTTCAATTTCCTCCGTTATCCCCACGTAAACAAACAACCCAAATAGTTGGGTTTCATGTGGTATATCTAGGAATCTCTCATCGACAACTCTGAACCTGATGGAGATTCCAAAATGCCAGCCATGAGATGAATATTGTTCAAACACTTTTTATTTTATCCGTTCCCAAGTCATTTTCATTCCCATGAATGAGAACCAAAACTCTAATCCCCCTAGTGGTGATCACTGTTTTTGGGTCGTACCATACGTGTTCGATCTTTTGTTTTATTTTTTGGAATATTATTACAAGCAAAATATTAATACTGGAACTCATGGTACACATGTTTTTATGCTTTAGAAATATATGGAAAAAAAATGTATTTTTAGTTCCTATATATTTTTGGTGCGACGTAGTTTAATGTAGAGTAATTCAAATGAGTTAGTCAGTAGTTGAAAGTTAGGTACTTCTGTTATAGGTAAACAAAATGTAACAGCTGTTAGTGTGTGTGCCTTCTTAGATATATAAGAAGCATATTGTAAGGTGAAATGTGTGGTTAATGAGATAATAGTATTCATCTTTTTCCCTAACATAGTTGAGCGTCTTGTATTTATACAGATGAATTTAATTTTCAAACTTTAAAAAATATATGGATTCGGTCTTTTAATTACTTTTAAAAGACCATGATGAATTTAAGAGATATTGCCGTACACATTACACAACATGTTAACAAAAGATTAATTATCGATAAAAATAAATATAATAGTTGAAGAATTTACAATTTGCACCATGGTTAAAAAACTGTTAGCCAAAAAGGGTCGTTGGCAATTATTGAACCGTACCTTTGGGATGTCAATTCTCTGAGTTGAGCAAATTACCGTTATTACAATTTCCAAATTTCAAAATTTGAGCAATTCAATCAACAAGTGTTGTCTGTCTATAGTCCATACGTTACTTTTTTATATGATTAGTTTCATAAAATATGGTACTAAACAGTTTTGATTAAATGAAGCTACTAAAGCAATGAGGGATGATGGGTCACGTGCGAAGACAGTGAGGAACAATAATGGATGAATGTGTTAGCGTAGTGCAATGCAATGAGGGACACTCACACTTGTCTTTGTGTTTCCAACCGAAATGTTTACTATACTTCTTCCTTGGGTTTCACCAATGGGTGGTGGCTGTGACTGATCATGTGTTGGCTTTTTTATTAAATCACGTATATTTTTTTTAAAAAAATAATTTTATTCGAATTAAATAAAATTATTAATAATAATAATTTTATTCGAATTAAATAAAATTATTAATAATAATAATTTTTTTAACATAATTATATATTTAAAATTCAAATTCAATTTTTTTAATTAAATTAAAATAATTTTATGTTAACTGATCTGTGCCCTTTCAATCCATCAATGGTTAAGTCACATGACTCAACTCAACTCCACCTCCAGCGTGTGTGTTTGGTAATGGCTTTGGCCCATTCAACATATATATATATATATATATATATATATATATATATGTCCCTTCCTTTGTTTCCCATGCTGCACTTCTCTGTGGTTTTCATGCCACCCCAACATTATCTCTACGCAGGTTGTACCTGTGCATGTGGGGTACGTTACTGCTACCACCCACTGCTCTTTCCATCGAGTGAAAACCACGCCCTAGTAGTACTTGGAGTCTTGGACAATGTGTACGAAAAAAAAGAATAACTTGTTGCTTTTTTAAAGAATACTTTTATGTATTTTTTTATTAAAAAAATATTATATTAAATAAAATACTACTTCCTTCCAATTTTATATATAAATAACAAATCAAATTTTTCTTTTGATTCTAATTATAAAAAAGAATGATTAATTTTTAAATTTATTAAAGGTTAAATTTCTTTTATACTTTTAATTTATTATTAACTTTATTTATTAACATTTATCATAGGATTATAAATATGAATATTAAATGAAACTATCACTTACAATATTTAAATTTAAGAATACTTTTAAAATAAAATTTAAATTTATCATAATATTAAATATCATCATCTTGATGATTTTCTTATGTTTCTTATATAGTACGTATCAACTATTTGTTATTCAAATAACAAAAATACAGTATATATATATATATATATACTTTTTTTTTATTATCAAAACAGATACTTAAATGAACTTCAGTAGTATCTATTATTTTTTTGGTACAACGGTACAGTACTGCATCTCACTGGTATGATCATCAATGTTACAAACACTAGTTGGGTACAAGTTCATGTTCCATTTTAATTGATGAAACCAACTTGGTATTTTATTGATAACGTGCATAAATTGAATAAAGGTTATGTTTATTCAAAACTTATGTTGGAGAGAGCATCTCAGTCCTCGGATAAATGTGGTGGGAAGAAAGACATTTTTCCCCCTACTATAAAGAAAGAAAGCACATCAAGTGTAAGGAAATAATGACGTCACAATTACAACACACCAGCTACTTCATATTAAGTTAATTATTTTATAATTTAAAATATTGACGGTGTTAACGAAAAGATGGTGAAAGAAGTAAAATGGATCTCTTCATTAACACAAAAAACTAAAATAAATTTAAAAAAAATAAAAGATCAAAATATTAAAAAAAACATAATAAACCAAAAATAAAATTTTAGCTATTATCAAATTGTATCATATGTTTCGTTCCATTTTTACTCGACATCACTCAATAAATATAATTCATTTAACTACTTTTACCATTAGAAATGTCAACGGAATTTGGTATATATCACAACATTTTATTATAAATTCAAACGTATACTTTGCATTCTTTTTCTTTTGATTAAATAGTTTTTTTGGGGTACATAAGGTATTTTTTTGGCACATTTTTAATTAAATAGTTTGAAGATGAATATGATGAATTTTGGGGCAAAATTACAAAAATAAAACCCATAATAACGTAGAAGAATAAATCAATACCTTTTAATATAAGTTTTAAGGAACTTGTTTTTCATTTAAAATTTAAGTTTTATAAATGAAAAAAATACTTTATACTCTCAGTGCATAATTATTAAACTTTAAAATAATTGGGATATAACATTTATAAAATAAACTAATTTAAAAATAAATAATTAGTATATAACATTGATGTTTAAGTTTACTTAGCATTATGGATTAAGATGATTAAAAATTTAATTACATTTATAAACTTCAGACTAATGATTACTCAAAATAAATATTATATTAATTATTAGGTTTTTCATTCGTTTAACTAACGAACAACTGATTAAATCACGTAAAAATAAATAAATATTTATTAATGATATAAAATACTAAAAAAATTATAATAAATTTAAACACAAGTAACTATATACAAATAAAATTATTCACAACAGTTGTATTTGCTATGATTTTCGTAATGTATGTTAAGTACTTGATAAATACTATAAGAAGTAATTAAATTTTGATTCATGATATCTATAATCGAATTTAATAAATATATTGTTGTGCTATCTTCTATAGTATTATTGATAGTTTTTCATAAAGTTGTACGGCTTAAAGTGTAGATTTTGAGAGTGTTAGATATAGAAAGGGTGATTTAGAGGAACTTGGGTGCAAAAAACAAAAGTAATTGAAGAGGGCATTTAAATGTGCAAGAGCCTCCCTTAATTCCACATTTCTTTCATTCTTCATTCTTCCTTTATGTCTTTTCTTGTTGTGAGTGGGAGATCAAAGCCTACATCCTTTTCTGAGGCTTGATTCTCTTCAAGGCAAGATGTTCTCCTCGTTTCTCTTGTGTTGATAACCCTTTTAATATTGGATGGTGTTGTTGTTGAAGGAAATCCCTTTGTTGAGCTTAAAGCTTCTCCTCTTTTTCAAGACCTAAGCTTAGAGACAATAGGTAAGGGAAATTTTATCTTATGTTCTATTGCTTAATCTGATTGGATGGTTTGTGTATGCTCCAAAGCATGTTTGATTTTCTATGGGTTTATGGAATTTGGTGTTGGATTGCCTTTAGAGTCCTTTCCCTTTGTATGCTTTTGATTTGAGAATTCTTGATGGAATCTTGTATATGTTTAATTGATTGTTGATTTATGTTTTTTTTTGGACTTGTGTTGAGTTTTGAGTCATTTATGAGTGTCTGGAGGGGTTGGGAGTGATGAAGATGCGTTTAGGTTCACAAGAACCCTGAAATCGCAAGTTGTAGAGTTTGCAGACTTGCTAGGCAAGACAAGCTCATTGTGTATTAATGAATTACAAAGAGCTTTACTCATTGGGCAAGCCTGAACTCACTCGGCGAGACAAGTTCGTTGTGTATTACCGAATTACAAAGAGCTTTACTCGTTGGGCCAACTTGAACTCATCAAGCGAGTTGTGTGACCCTGTAGGTGATCTAGATGACTGAATTAGGAAATGTGATCTTCATGAAAGTTGTAGCCCTGGATGCTATCTAACTAATGGCTTTAGTCTCACTCAAAAATATTGTGCATAACTCTAGAAATGATCAAATTAGTGAACAAAGGTTAAGTTGTCAGTAGTAAGTAAAAGTTTCACATAGATTCTAACTTTAGGCAAAATATAATTCCAAACTAGGTCTTGGAGTAAACATAAATGTTGGAAATAATCTTCTTAGCTTTCAAATGGGACACAAATCAACTTAATCGAGATAGTATAGATTTAATTATCATGTTTATAAGTCATTAAGGTCATAAATGCATAATAGGAAATGAATGAGATAGTACCCCCAAAAACTCAAGAGATGTTATGAGAACCATAAATATGAGGCAAAATGTCATTATAATGGTAGAGTGATTCATATTTATAATGTGCGGTTTGGTCTATGATTTTATTGTTGATAATTGTTGGTCGAGATGATGATGTGGATATGATCCAGTATGCACAATTGGTGCATAGGGTGCATAGTTGGTGCATGAGCATATGAATAGGCACACAAGTTAAGAGTTTTAGGTGGACTTTCAACATAGTGTTGGGGTTTTCGTGGTGGCTAACAGGAATTGAGTTATAGAATAGACAAGTAAGTGAATCCCTTTAGATGTATAATCTAGCAAGCCGACAGAGGTAAGTCAATACCCATACTTGTCTATATTTGATAAAGTCACACTTCTTCCATTAGGTCAGCCTAAGAGACTCATTGAATGGTCTAAGAGTGAAACTATGTTAAGGGATGTGGCTCATGGGGGATCGCTCATATTGTGTTGAAATTCCATGGAGTGGAGTCAATGTTGATGTGTGTCAGTTGTGGCCTAGTTGGTTGTTTGTGTGTGTTAGTTGTAGCCTAGTTGATTGTTGGTAGATGTGAACTTTATGTCATGATTCATGATGATGATTACTTGATATATGTTGTCATTGATACTTAAGGACTTGTGTTATGATCATGTTCATTGATGATTGTAAGAATATAACCTTGTATATAAAATTGTTTTAGTTTGATTTTATATGTATGTGTTATTTTGGTGAGCTTACTTGTATGTTGCATCTGGGGTTTGTGCCTATGATGATCCTATACCTGATGTGCTTGGGGGAGCAGATGGTTTTTAGGCCAGATCTTCTGCTTGGAAGCGTGGTAGATGGAGTGAGCACGAGACCGAAAGTTGTGTCACTCTCTTCCTTTTCCTTGGTTTAGTTTTGTATAGAAATGGACCAGTTTAAGTTTGTCTTATGTATAATTTTCAGGAGTTTTATGTAATCAAGTATGTCTTTTTTGTGGTTGAAGTGTCACCCTAGTGTAGATTTGTTTATGTTTAGTAGATGCATGATTTTCATTATGAGTTATGGGTTTTGAAATTGCAAGAAATTTACTCAATCTTTTCATAAATAAATTAAATGAATTTTTTTAAAATAATTAAAATAAGTCTTTTACTTTCTTAGTTTGTTGATGTATCATGTAGTGGTGGTGGGATGTTATAGTATTTATAATATAAAAGTTATAAAAGTAATAAGTTAATGAGAAGTGATATACCATATATTTTTTAGGGAAAAAAGAAGTGATATACATGCGATAAGTCATTTAACAATTTATACAACATCATTTCTTATATCTATTTATCATTTATTATATTTTAAATTTATTTTTATTTTTTCTCTTTCTTTTTCTTCCTTATACATTTTATGATACTAATATCATTTCTCTATATCTATCATTTATTACATTTTAAATTTATTTTTATTTTTTCTCTTTCTTTTTCTTCCTTATACATTTTATTATACTAATATCATTTCTCTAAGTCAATACAGTGGAAAAGAATTGAATCAACCTAATCAATAAGAGTTGAATAAACTGACTGAGTTGCATAGGAGTCAATTGGTTCAACGTACGGTTGATATTAAAAACACAAATCAATTAATGACCAACTCAAACAAACAAGGGGTAGGGGATAGTTCATAGATATAACTGAATGGTCAGTTCAAGTCCAGCTTTTAACATTGCTTATGACTCCTTATAAGAGTACATGATTTTCCTCTCAATTAATAATTTCAATGGTTGAGGAAAAGAAAGAAAGAAAAATATTTAGTGCTAATGTTTTTAATATCTTCATAGTAGATAATGGTTCACTTCAATAAAAAAAAAAGTGGTTGAAAATTAATGAGATTTTTAGTGGAAACATCTTTTAATATGCAAATATAAACATTGAAAAGAAAATTGTTCAAAAAATTATTATAGGAAAACATATACTTTTTTGTTTGTCAAAAGATTTATTTTCATTTAATAACTATATTTATTTACTTTTATCTCTTTTCTAGACTCATCATATCATATTTGTTACAAACCAATACTCGTTCCATTTCAAAATAAGTGACATTTAAGTTTTTTTACAAGAATTCAGAAAAATAATGAATTAATAACTTGATGAGTGGAAGAATTTAACTATATTATCCTTATTAGTCGATAAAAAAATGATATGCACCGTACTCAAATTATCATATTTATTACTATTTTATTTGAGGAAATTAGAATAAAAAAAAATCTAATGTTAATGTATCACTTAATATGAACTTTTTATCTTGTGCTAAAAGTCACTTATTTTAAAAGGGGGAGACCAATTTAAAATTGTTTGAAATCGAAACTAATCTCAAATTTACATTTTTGTCCATGATGTCGGTAAAATTAATAAATACTTTTACAGAAATAAAAGACTTATATCAATATTAAATTAAGACTAATTAATTTGGTGAGTTTTTTTTTCAACACCAATCCAATTCTTTTGACTTGTTAATTGTTATACTCTGATTTTTAGCTCAAACGTAGGCTTCACGTTGTTCCAATGATCTATGCCAAGGAGGAAGCACCTGAAAGAATTACAACACTGTCAATCCAATACTTTGCAAACCAATAAAGCTTGTGATGTGATTTGCAGATTTTGGGCCTCTAGAATGTAGCTCATAACATTTTCAATACGATATATGATGAAAAGGAAATAAAATTTTATTATATTTAAACTTAAAATAAAAATAAAGAACAGAAAATATATTTTTTCCATTCAATTGAAGTATCAGCCACAAAATACAACTATATTTTTTTTTTTGTTATAAAAAGGAAGTACTATGCCAGCAGTTCAATTTTTTTCCCGATAAAATAAAAGTTATTTAATATAGATCAGTTTCAACTTTCAAGTCAAATCTCTTAATTTTATGATGTATGTCATACTCCTTAATATATTGTTACGTGCCATACCTAAAATAATCAAAATAACTTCATTTTTTCATAATTGTTCTTCAGCTTTATGTCGTATACTTTTCACCTTCAATACATCAAACATGAAACTAAAGCAATTAGCAAGTTAGCTTGGGTCTTATAACTTCATATTTGAAATGTTTAGTATTGTTTAACTTAATTATATATACAATTTTTTTAGTTGAAAAGTTTTTTCATCAATAGTAATCCATAAATTGCGATCACAATTAATTATGGATAACAATATTGGCTTAACTATTAACTATCATTTGCTGTTGTTTTTTTATTGTATAATCACATATATTTAATATTGATAAACTAGCATACACATAATGATGATGATAAACCTTTTTCACCTTCAAGTGACTCCCAAGGGGAGGCTAATTAATTTTGGGTCTGGGATGTTTCTTTTGCTTATTCCATTCAACAACAAAAAAAATAAACCTTAATCCACTGAAGGCAAAAGTGTTCATCATGTCAAGTAAGATTAACATCAACGATGAAAAAATTTCTTTAAACATTTAATATAATTATATGTTAAAGACCCAAATTCAAAATTTTAAATTTTAAATTTTATATTAATTGATTCACACCTTTGGTAATAACCTTAATCATTATTTTAATATGTGATAAAGATGCACCATTCCATGGTGCCAAGTTGCCAGTATAGTATCTGGTGGCCCCATGCCAACATTTAACCCTGCCTCAGTTCTAACGAAAAGATGACCCTGCCTTCTTCGTTGCGTATTTCATGGACCTTTGTAAAAGTGGTCCAACATGACCCGTCAATGTTTATTACAGTTACATGTTTTTTTTTTGTTAATAAATTAAATGAAATAGTTAAGATAATTGAAGAGTTATAATGTTTTTCAGGTTGCTAATTTGATTTGTCTCCATACATAAGCTGAATTGTTGGATTTTTGCAAAATAATCCCTAAGGAATTATTGCAAATGTAAGCCCAACCTCTTCTACCATCATCTTGTCGGAAGACGAATGTGATATATCAATGAAAAAGCAAATTCGGATCCACAAAATTAGAGGTGGGCATACAAATTTGTTCAATTCATTTAAATTTGATTCATAACCTTTCAAAAAAATAACAATTAAATTTGATTCATATTGACTCACAACTTTAATGGACAATGAACTGATACGGTCCGACAGACATTGAAAATGGATTCTACATTTCTTAGCTAGTATTGATTTCACGTATTAAACTTAAATGGGTCAACCCATAAATAAATAGAATTAAAAATTAAGTTAATTAATAACAAAAACTTATCTTTTTGTTGTTACAATTGTTTTTTTAATAAAAAAATTTAACTAAAACTATAAAAAAAAATGTTTTCTTATGTAGGTTATTATATATTCATAAATGATTAAATTTCATAGTAAAATAATTATACTAATAAAATATAAAACAAAAATAATTAACAAACAATAAAAATAAAATTCTTCTACCAAGCCTATTATCTTATAGATCTAACTCGCTAAACTCATAAGTATGTGTTTGGAAAACAGTTAAATTTAACCAACGCAGGTCAAAGATATAATATAGTTGTTTTGACATTTTTTCTTTGAAAAATATTTTTTTTTTCGTGGATACACCACGTATCCAAACTCACTTTAATTGGATAGAAAACTCAGATTAAAATGGATTATATATCTTGAAGTTCACGTCCGACATGGATAGGAGGTTAAACGGGTTGCTCGCGAGCCATGACCTATATATTCACATCTATCTGTAAATACTTGAAGGTGTGAACTGCAAATATTTAACCCTGAAAACTTTTTTTGTAAATATGAAAGAATTTTAAGCAATAATTCAACAAATAATATTTTTACGGTGGTCCATCCTGCATCACTTTATACCTTTCCCATTTTAAAATCCACCTTGCCTTCTCTGGTTTTGACTCTAGGCAAAAAACCAAGACTTTTTAAAGTATTAACGTGGCATTCAATTCTTAAGATTAGTGTTTTTCAACATAACACCGAGGAGTTCAAGTTTTTCAATACCAACACGTAACAACACCTGTTTAGAATCACCTCCAAGTTTGTCAATACCATCATGGAAGTAACAAAAAAACATAAGAGGCAAGATTGACAATAAAAAAAATAATAATTTGTACTTTTTTTTCTTATTCATGATTCTGCCATATTTCATGGAAAATGTTACAAATCAACTACTAAAATAATAATATCCGACAAGATAGAACCTTTCAGTACTTGAGATGCAATGCAAAGCTCAAAAATTCCCTTTTTCCAATTTCTTCTATTTCAACGGATATCCTTCTATTATTATGCATGTGTTTACAAAAAATGCGCGCGTGCGTTACAGTCTCTAGAGAAGCGTAGTGTGGATGATAGTATTCAGAGAAAGCTCCACCAACATGCCAGTGTCATAAATAAAAGTCTATGCTTTTTTTTATTATTATTTGTAATGCAGTACTAGTATTTTTGTCAGATCTAAAAATAACAGTGGAGGATCAAAATGTTGGTAAGGTTGCAATAATGAAAAGGTTAGTAATAGAATTAATAAGGAAGAAGAAATTAAAGAGCAAGGGTACCAAACTCAACCGTTTTATAATAAATGGCTATGTTAATTCTTTTGTAGGTGTCCACATAGTCTTCCCATTGAAGTAAAGTTGGTTGAAGATGTCCACATTGAGTGAGAAAGTGGCCAACCAAGCCTACTCTCTCTCTCTCTTTCTCTCATCATCATCATCATGGAAACCAAAAGAAAGAAAGTAAAATTAATAGTACATAAATCCCACAAAACAAAGAAAATTATATAAATCCCTCAAAAGGTGAAAGGTGGCTAGAGGAAAAGTAACTCCACACAACACAACACAGCCTAAGAGAATTAGATTCTAAGCTCTATAGAGAGAGATTATCTGAGAAATCTTAGCCAGCCAAGGAGGAAGAAAGAATCATGTGGTGCTGGCAAGGAGAGGGAGGCTAGAAAGAAAGAAAAAAAGAAAGAGCTAGAGAGAGAGGGTACCCTCTTCTTAATTTGCACTGTTTTTGTGTCTGTTACAGCACTTTTAGGAGTTCTTCTATTCTAGTAACCTCTGCCAACCAACAAAACAAGGTATATTATCTATGATCCTTGTGTTTTGTGTTTGTTTTATTAATAAATTTTCAAGATTTAGCTTTTGGGTTGTGCTAGATTTGTTAGTTATTATGGTTATGTTACCAATCTTATTAGCATGGACATGTCTGAATTAACTGACATGACCTCGGGATCCTCTTAACATAGTCTCAAACTCTAGAGCCTGTCAGAAGATTATGTTTTCTCGTTTTTGTTGAAGCTGTTGTAGGAAAACAATTCTCTCTCTCTCTCTCTCTCTTTCATGCTCATAGCTCGGTCTTTCTTTCTGCTCCATTGGAATTGACTAGGCTCTCATTTCATAGATCATGTAGGATTTTCTTTCTTCTCAATTTTCCTTGGCTCCTAGAACAAAAGTTCTCTTTATTATTTTCATTTTTGGTGTTTAATTTTGACAATTCTGTTTTCTTAAACGTTTGTTTTCATTTTTCAGTTGAAATTTCGTTCTCACCTTATATTATACTCCATACTCTTTCTGTGTAGCTTTAATTGGTCGTGTCATGTACCCTTAGATTGGAGTCTTTGTTAATATAAGTGTCCAATTAAGAACTATAGGACTTTCTTCTTCTTGTGTCCTCTGCATAAAGGGGCCTATTATCTTGGGTGAATGAAGGGTTTTTCATTTAAATTCATTTATTGTTTATTTATTCAATTATTTTTTGGCCATCAACAGCCTGAAAATAAAATAGAGATGCTGCCTCCTTGCTGGCGATCGTTCGGGTGAGCTTCACTCTCTATCATTCTGTTCCATTGGTAAAGAAGAAACATAATATGTACCAAAAATATAACAAAGCTAATTATTCCATATAGATTGTTATATATAACCTTAAATGATAGAATGAATTATATTTATATGTGTGTGTGTGTATATTATATATATATAAAAGAACCTTTTTGTGATCTTGTATGCTAGTCCATATTTATCTCATGTTTCTGCCTGTTTTGTTATGACAGAATTGTAAGCACCTGATGTATAATACATGAACGATTTTGATCTTACAACAGCTGAATTCATCTTATATTTTGAGCTAGCTGAAAAATTATTAATCATAAAATAGCACCAGCATGCACAGGCCATGATATTTTGTGTCTTCATTTTCTCTTACAGGAAGAAACAGTAATGCTACTGACATGGGAAAGAAGGGGAGTTGGTTTTCTGCAATCAAAAGAGTTTTCACACACCACTCCAAAGGGAAGGTAAGTAATATAAGTTTTGTTACCAACATGAAGTTGTTGCAACTCTACAAATTTATATGTCTAACCATTTTTGTATAATACAGCAGGATTCAGATAATAACAAAGGCACAAAAGAGAAGAAGAAAAGTCTAGGAAAACTAAAGCATGGAGAGGCCAATTCATTCATCCCCCTCTTCAGAGAGCCAAGTAGCATTGAGAAAATCTTTGGGGACTTTGAAAGGGAGCAACAACTACTGGGGTTAAGGCCTGCCACTCCTCCGGAGAGGCCTAAAACGCCACCTTATGCCCCTCCAAGAGCTCCTTCTCCTAGGCCTCCCTCTCCAAGGGTTCCTTCTCCAAGGCCTCCATCCCCAAGGGCTGCTTCTCCGAGGGCGGCTTCTCCGCGAGTTACCTCTCCCAAAGCCACGTCTTCCCGGATTGCTCATCACCACAAGGAGGTTGGCCACAGACCAGAACCAACTTTGAGGCAACAGCAAGCCTCAGCTACTAAGATCCAGTCTGTTTACAGAGGTTATATGGTAAGTAAGCTTTCATGTGTTCTTGTGAATGCTATAAATTGAATTTAGGCTTTGTTAATGTGTGTCCTTAGGTCTATGTTTAGGAATTAAGTAGAAAGAAAAAAATGGTAACAAATAAAAAAATGAAAACATTTTATTAAAACTTGTTATCAATGCATCCCTCCATGATTTTCAATGCATCTCCAGAGCATTTAATATTTTATCGTTATCCCTTAAGTAATTAGGATGATGATATAAAGGGTAATGCATGCTGCCCATCTTTGCCAGAAGGGTAAGTAAACAAAAGTCATAGAATTCAAGGTAATTGATAAAGCCAATGTCTACTTTTTGTTTAGGTTCATATCATAAAAATGAGAAATACTAATAGCAAACTCACTAGCAAACTTTTTCAAACAGACTTCTTATTATTTTGAAATTTATCATGAGTCACTCTTAATTTTGTAATTTCTAATAGACAATAATAAAGAGTGCGTTGCTAGTACTCTTCATAAAAATAGCTGCTTTCTTAAAGTGTGTAAGAATAATAGATAATATAATTAATAATTATTCTTCACTTAAATGCTCAAATTCACAGTTAAGTTTGTCCAGCAATCAGAAAATGGAACATAAAAGCACGACATGGGTAATTATTTTCTGGCAAAAACAAAGTTAGCCATTTCTTTTTTGTCAAACTTGAAAATTATGTGCCTGAGTAGGCTGATATACTGTGCCAATTTACCCTGAGAAACTGAACGGGTTAAAATTGAGTCATCATTTGCACGCATAATTCTCCTTGATCCAATCATTTTAATTGCTTTTCAGTAATATGAAAGAAAGATCAACCTTGTGAAAAATAATATTTGTAATGCAATGCAGGCCAGGAGGAGTTTTAGAGCTCTAAAGGGTCTGGTGAGGCTTCAAGGAGTGGTAAAAGGACAGAATGTGAAGAGGCAGACAGTGAATGCCATGAAACACATGCAGCTGTTAGTGCGAGTTCAATGTCAGATTCAGTCTCGAAGGATCCAGATGTTGGAAAACCAGGCACGATATCAAGCTGATTTCAAGAATGATAAGGATGCAGCCAGTATCTTGGGCAAACTCACTGTAAGCTTTCTAACTTGAACATTGGAAAATTAGATTAGCTGTGGATTCTTACATCCGCCATTTTTTCAAGTATAGAGAAATGAACATGCTCTTGACTTAGCATCATTTGTTTTGTTCCACTAGAACTTATTGTTTTGGGGACAGGAAAGGAGTTGATGAACGGAAAATGAATAAATGCATGTAACATGTAACATGTGTTGATAACAAAAAGTTCAACTGCTAGCTGTTAAGTAATATGAACTAACTATTGCTTAAGTGCCAAGAACCATGCTTGGCCAACTCACTTTAAATGTTAACTACTTTTTGCTAATTTAGGCACTTCAATATTAAAAGACTAAATACGCACCCTTCACTTTGTGGTGTTGCCTTAATGGCAAAGTTCTGTGTTTGCTTTTTGTCTTTTACTGTGGGTTACACAATGATAGGTAGCTCTCTCTTTTCCTTTACTCTATCCCAAGTGAATGTGGGATTTGATCCCAATACCTTGCACCGGCTGCAATGTACTTTACCAGCTATTGTTAGGCCAGCTGACACCTTCAAATTTAATGACTAGATGAGCCTTTGGGTGGGTTACACTGGCCTAATTTCCTTGATAATCAAGCAAATTAATTTATTGAAAAATTCATGTTGTTGGTGGTATATCTAGGAGTGTACAATCACAAATCACATCTTTTCAGCAATAGATGGTCATGCTTTCCTTGTGGCATCTATCTTATTAGATGTGAAGTTAGTAACTTACTATGATTTCAGTCACGGTAACTTGAAAAGATGTGGTGGATTCTAATAAAGTCTGTCTACAATTCCGAAATGAGTGCATGCTTGTATTTCCAACTGCCTTCATTTTACCTAAATCAAACCAAGTGATTTTAATAATTTGGAATTTGGGTGTAGTCTGAAGCAGGAAATGAAGAGTGGGATGATAGCTTACTGACCAAAGAGGAAGTAGAGGCAAGATTGCAGAGGAAGGTGGAAGCAATCATCAAAAGAGAAAGAGCAATGGCATTTGCATATTCACATCAGGTACTCACCAACACAACCCTGAACCCACACTTTCCACTTATGCTTTGCTTTTTTCTTTTCTTTAAAAAGGAGTAATAATTCTTCATCAAAAACAAAAAAAGGCACTTTGTATTCATTCTATTATTTTCTTGTCCAATTTTGAATGTGATCACATGTTCTATTACTTGCTTAATTCTTCAAAACTAGCATTTTAAAAGAAAACGTCTGTGAATGTGTTTGGAAACTAGTAAGAAATCACTTTTGAGACGTGGAAACTATAAGTATTAGCTACTTAAAATCACATCTGAGGCATGGAACCAAACATTCTTAGGACAGAATAGTTGAACTGACTTCATCTTTCCATTAGAATAACAAATTCTCTATATGTTATAACTTTGTTGACTATGCCAAACAGCTATGGAAAGCCACTCCAAAATCAACTCACACCCCAGTGACGGATACACGATCAGGTGGATTCCCTTGGTGGTGGAACTGGTTGGAAAGACAAACACCAGCAGCAACTCCACAAGAAAGACAAAGCTTGAAGAATTTTCAAATCACACCTCCAAGACCATACTCAGAGCAAAAGACTAGTCCAAGACCTGGCTCCAGCACTCAAAGGCAGCCGCAGCAGCAGCAGCCTCATTTTGCCTTTGATAACATGGACACTCCCACACCAAAGTCCACAAAATCAACCATAGTGACATCTTCAAAACCGGCGCGAACGCCTCCATTTAGAACTCCTCAGGCAAACGGCTCAGGCTCAGGCTCTAGATATCCGAGACCAAGGGGTGTGGGGTCCAATTCACCCTTTGATGTGCCATTGAAGGATGATGACAGCCTCACAAGCTGCCCACCATTTTCAGTGCCTAACTACATGGCTCCAACCCTTTCCGCCAGGGCCAAAGTACGTGCTAGTAGTAATCCAAGAGAAAGGCTTGGTGGAACTCCAACTAGTACTGATTCAAAGAGGAGACTCTCATTCCCTTTGTCACAAGGAATTGGGTCTTTCAAGTGGTCTAAAGGGTTCTCAAACAAGGATCAAAGAGTCCCAGATAAATTTCAGTCACTTGAATCTATAGGAAACGTGAGTGTGGATTCAACGGTGTCTTTGCCCGCAAGGGTGGTGGGAAGAAAGCCTTTTACAAGATTTGTGTGATTTATTTTGTTTTATTCTTTTTTTTAACCATTTTATTTTGTCAATGCTGGTGGTGTTATCAGTTACATTATGATTATGATTTCAGTGTATTGGTGATAGTTTGATGACAGGTATACCCGTTGTAAACTAATAAAAACAAAATAGGAAATGATGGTTTGGTAACTTCGATTGGACTTAGAGCTTTCTTTTTTTGGTTTTTATTCCTATTAACAGTGTTTTAAGAGTATTGGCTAAGAAATCTTTAAATAGAAAGTTATTTTTTTAAGGATTACATTGAAAATAATGGGAAAGTATATGATTATTCTTTCTAATAAAATCATTGAAAATCATGTTTTAAGAGTATTAGTTAGCATTTTACTTGTTTTTTAGGGTACAACTGTAAGGAAAGAACAAAGACAAGAGTTAATTCCTGCTAAAAAAAAAAACAGGTTCAGAGCATCTGCCAGATGAGGCAATGAAGATCTAATGGAGGAGAATCCCATTTGAAACTCTCCTAGTTAGCATTCAATTTCTTTGACCTAGAATGTCTCTACTTCTATTAATTTATTATAAGTATTACTAATCAATGGTGAATTTGAATAAGCTTTTGAAAAAAGCATTTTTTTTTGTTGCGTATTTTTAAACTCCTTTTTTCCGGAAGATACTTCTTTCATCTCTGAAAAAGACATTTAAAAAATACCTAATTTGAGGTTTATTTAAAAATATATAAAAGCCTTTTTAAATATGTTTTTCAGTTAAAGAAGCACATAAACAAACAAATAATTGGACTCTAACAATCTTACTCTACTTCTCAATTAGGGTACTCTAGCTTTCAATTAGGGATGTAAATAGGTCAAATGACCTGTCAAAAGCTCATGAATTAATTTGGTCTAAGTCTAATTAATCTTTACTGAACAAATTAATTAAACTACGTTTTTTCTTTGAAAATCATATTTAGCTTTTTAAATAATTTAACAATATTTATAAACTTTTAAGGTTAGTTATTATAAGGGATAGAGATGGGTAGGGTCTATAATACCCATTTTCATATCCACGTTTCAAAAAAATATTGGTATTTGAAATAACTTTAATCCTTACTTCTATATTATTTGATACCTATGTGCGCGAACTTGCATCCGTGACCGCACTTTACTTATGTATAAATTTAATAAATCAATAAAAATATACTAATTAAAAAACTTACTACAAGTAAATTGAAAATTCACTCTTATATAATTTAAACATTCACACATAATATTAAAAACAAACAAACATAACATTGATTTGTTCAAACTTAAGTCATAAATAAACAACATTACAAATATAACTAATCCAACAAATTGATTCTTAAAATTAATGTTCTAATTGCTTAACAAAATCTCTAATTAAACTTGGACATCATGTGATGATAGTATACATATATGAATTTATTATTCTTAAATAGAGTGAAGGAAATATAATAAGATATGTTAGATCCAATATCATCCTGCTATACAAAATAATATTCGGGATTTACAAGTCAATCAAAAACCATAATAATATTTGAAAACATATAGATAATATTGGCCTCAACATAAAAGTGCTAACATGAAATTTACAAATCAAAATCATGATCGCATTTCACCACCCCAACATAAAAAGGTCTTACATGAAATAAAATCATGTGACAAATCTTAGTCCAATAATTTCAATTACAACTTCAACACTTAAATTGGAAAGCATGGATTGTGACTTTAAAATACCAATTGAATTATAATTTTTTTACAAAAGAAATATATATATATAATATAAATTATTTACTTAAGTAATATTATATATATATATATATATATATATATATATATATATATATATATATATATATATATATATATATATATATACATGACATGTGTGCTGTGGGATGGATGAATACTATAGTACCCATACCTGCATCCACCCTGGTACAAATTTTTGGATAAATACCATTTCTCATTTCTAACTATAATAAGTGGGTAATTATTTTCTTAGTGTGCATATATTTTTATAAATACTCATAGAATTTGGGTTCATTTTCTCATCCCTAATTATTATTATTATGTCATGACATCATTTAGTTTTTGTAATAGATAAAGATTTAGGTTCATGTATACTATTGGTCTAAACTTATTTTCTTTTGGTAAAAATCACACCGGATGCGGTCCTAGTGATAAACTCTATTAATATATGCGCTCGCTGATAAAAGAAAATTCTAAACATATTAGTCTATTATTGTAACAAAAAGGAAAAAAAATATGTCTATTTATATGTAAGCAGGCATGTTAATCCATTGAAAGACATTAATATGTTTTCATTTTTGTTTTTTGAAATGAGAATAATTATATTAATGAAGATGTTAAGTTAAAACATCATTCGTAGAGGCCGAAACCATCTCTTGCGACAGTTCATCAAGCAGAATCTTATTAGGTAAGTAAACAGAGACAAAGATGCCACTTCTTATTTTTTATTCCAAAAAAAAAAATCAAAGACAAAGATGCTAATACATGTGGAGGCATATTGGCAGAATGGTCGTGCTCGCATGGGCTAAGGAAAAAATGAAATTAATTAAAATGAATCATCATTATCTTAATCTTCATATAAAATAATTTAAACTATAAATTCAAAAAATAATTCATTTACAAAATTTAGTAAAATAAATAAGTGACTAAATCATACGTGTCAATTGTCAATACTCCAATAAGATTTGATGTCCATATTAGATAATATTGTAAAATTGGTCTATGAAACACATGAAGCGTGTTAGATAAGTTAGTTTCAAAGATAAAAATCTTCAATTTATGGTAGCTAAACACTTCTAAAAATTATAATTTTTGTCAGTTCCTGAATGATTTTCTTGCACTTCCTGATGAGATTATGGGGAAAGATAAAACAACACTAAGTGCTAGTGTCTTTTGAGTGTGCTTGAAAAATTAGAAAGAGAAAATAATTAAGCTTGTTAATCATGTAAGAGAACTGTCCAATGGAATGACCACTGACGACCAATAAAAATATGTTTTATTTTTATAAAAACTAAATTAATAAGAAAAATATAATAAGGATGAATAATATTTTTCAAATTTTAATGGACCTCAAACATATTTTACCCTTATTAAGTAATTATATACATCTTAATTATAAATTTTAAATATTTTTTTTTGTAAAATTACTTTTACATTTTCCTGTAAATATCTTTTATTATAATTTTATGTGCATTTATAAACATGTGTATTATACCAATATAACCTCATAGAAAAGGATAAAAATAAAATAAAATACAATAGAAAAAAATGGATGAATAAAAAAAATTCTTTACTTATTTAAATGAGTATAAATAAGTGAAAACAATTAAAAATTAAATTTAGGACAAGTTTAAAATTTTAGTATATTGTTTTTCTTATTATAAATTTATAACATTATTTATAAATTTTTATGTTATAAAAATTTATTTAATCATTTAAAAAATACAACAAAGAATTTCCCCACTTTAAAGAAAAAAAATTATATGCAAAATTCAATTAAAAAAAACTTTCATTTTTTTTATCTCAAATAAAAAATTAATACTTCCATTTTATTTGGATTCTTATCTTAATCCAGTTTTACTTCTTTTTTTAATCCAAGATATCTCCTCTTTCCGAATATATGTTTTCTATATACACAAACTTCATAATTAAATATTTGATCACATATTTAAAATGAAATATTATTTATCGATTATAACACATCATATTGGTAATTGACATAATTTAATGCAATTCTACTCGAATTAAGATTACTATGAACAATGTTGATGGTAAAATTTAATTTGTGATTCAAGATTTTAATTCAATAAATATGAGTTATAATGATGAGAATTTATATTTCAAATTAAAATAATTGTGAGTTCTTTAATCGAACTAACAATCCACTTGATTCTCAACTTGAAAAAGACTTAAACTTAATTTAATTTTAACAAACACTTTGGTATTAAAAGAGTGTTTGACGATATTTTTCAATATTGAATTCATATAAATAAAATTATTTAATTTCTATTGGCAAGCATCAATACTTGCCTTCACATCATTTACTATTCACCTCAATTAGTAAAAGTATCATTTGAAGTTTGAATCAAGAAAACCATAAATCATAAAAGTAATAAAAATGAGTTATAAATAGAAAAAAGTGTTATTAAAAAAAAGAATAAGATGGAAAGCAGAAGCAAAGTAGTAAATCTACACTAATAAAAAATAAAGAAATCGACAAGAAGATACACTTTTCCATTAGAATCATGAGTCATGTGTGAGACAATTTGATGTACAAGAAGTGAGTAATGTTCAAAAACTAGAAGATGATTACACCATATCTACAATTTATAGAAATCCTAATTAACGTTCAGATATTGAGATAAAGACACATGTCTACTTTAGGTTAAACCACTTGTCTAAGAGGTTGACATTTGTCCCACGCGTTGCTCTAATTACTAACCTCCATTAATTACCCAGGTAACTTCTCCCAATTACATTACTTCTCCAATATGTTTGACAACATTTTTTGAATAACACTTAAACCCCCAACCTTAGATACACATGACAATCAACTTTTCGAACATCTTTATTTTGTCTTATTATAGACCTCTCGGTCTTGTCTAGAATAACTTTTCAACCATTTCCTTTACCCATATTTACAAGCCATGCATAGCTCGAAAAGCTTCTTAGGAATCGTAAACTTGGAACATTTCTCAACACTCTAGTCGGCGAAAAAACTTTCTTTCCCAATTATCATAGTGTTAACATTCACATTTTTTTATTATTAAAAAATTATTTTCGACGAAATATTGAGAAATGGTATTTTAATATATTATTTTGAGTAAATGTTAAAATATAGTCTTTTAGTTAATTATATGATGATAAAATAAATAAAGATTTAGAAAATATCAAGATTTGAAAAACATCGAGGTAATAAAAGATATCAATAGTGAAGATTGGATATATAAGTCATTAAAGGTCACAATCAAAGATAAAAGTCATTGACTGTGAAGGTGATGATCGAAAGTTAATGAAAGTTATTTGGGAAATTATGAGTAATTAGGAATTATTGTCAATAAATATTAGTTTGTACCATTGTAATAAGGGTTGAAACATATAACACTCTCATATCTTCTTAATCTTACTCGTCGTTTATGAATTGACGGGTTAGGCCAATTTAACAAAAATTCCAATTTCAGTTTTCATTTTCCTCAACCCTTTTACTTTTTTCAATTTTAATTTCTTCTTGAAACCTTACCTTTTCAATCTTCATTTATTCTCAAAATTTTTACAATTTTAATTCTTACTTCTTATTATTATCGAAATTACTACCAAAATTATTTTGAAATTTCTATTAGAACTATTATCAAAATATTATTAAAATTATTATTAGAGTCAATATTATCAAAACTCATCACTTTTTTATTTATAATTTATTCCAATGATTAATATTTAAAATTGATAAAAGTTTAATATATATAGATTCATGGCGAAAGACCTATGAGGAGGATAAAAGGTCTCAAAAAAAAATTGTTTCATTATTAACACATAATTACATATTTAAAATTAGAATTTACAACTATTAATTAAGCTAAAAACAATTTTATATCAATTAATTCACATAAAAAAAGTAGTCCATTATCTTTGTGTTTAGGCTTAAACTAGAAGAAAATATAAAATACAGTTTTATAGGAACATTCATTTCACGTCATGTTCTTTCATTATCGAGGATAGGAGAGTGGAAATACATATACCATGTTTATCAGAAAGTTATAAGAATATATTCCCAGATATGTTGAATTCTCAGGAAAGTTACATAAGTAAATTTTATTCACATGAGAAAGGATATAAAAGTTAGTATTTTTTTACAATAACTACCTATATATTTTTACTGCATTCTACTATATTTCGTTTTCTATTTTTACTTTTTAATTAAATATATTTCAATTACTAAATATTAATCAAACATATCTATGAGAATAACATTGTTGAACATAATATTTTTGAAAATATAAAACTGTACCGTAAAACAAACGTTATCTACTAAAAAAAAACTAATATTTTACACCATGATAAAATAAGATTTTTTACCGAGTGATAAAATAAGATTTGAACTTTTATCAAAAAAAATATTCATATTTAATATCCAATTTTACGTTAAACAAAATTATATATGTGAAAAAAAAATGTAGAATAAGTTCAGTAACAGTCCAATAAAAGCCTCATGGCGAATAAGTCTACTTTCATTGAAGAAAAGGAAAGTGGGCAGTTCATGTCTATTAGTATTAGATAATTAGCAAAACAATAAATATTGCTTTGAATTGAACAAAATGGTTTTCACGCGCAACTTACTTCACAATATATTAACATCACTTTTTTTTCCATTAAAGCCATATAATGCCGACCACTTCATAAGTAAGCCCAAGGGGTTGCCAGTGTGTGAAAACAAGAATGCGAGAGAGCATGAGATTGCGGTGCCATAATTTCTCACATAAATTAAAATTTCACATTTTCAATTATTTAAAAGTTTGTTTAAAAATTTTAAAAATTTAAATTTTTCATAAAAAATTTAAACAATAAATTTTAGATTAACGGTTCAAATTATCTATCCAAACACACTTTAAATAGACAAATTTTGTTAAATATTTGTATAAGAATTTACATTGGTAGTAGTATATGTATATAAATTAAACTTGTAAAAAATAGTTGAAATAATATAGTTTTATGAATTATGATGACTATTTATTTATTTAATTTACACAACTTAAGCAAATTACGTTTAAGTAAACATTTCTGATAATCCTATCTTATTCATGCTACTAAGATTATAACAATATGCATCAGTTTTGCTATCAAATTCAGAAATAAAAAATGATTTATTAAAAATATAGCCTTTATGCTATATAATTTTAATTTGATGCATTCCCCGTATAAAAATGTTTATATATTATCAACTAATGTAAATAACGGTAGGTATATTATTAAAGTAAATATTACAAAAAAGACTTGTAAATCATGATAATTTTTTTGTTTTTTTGTTAGTGATGAGAGGTGTTCCTCTTATTAGATTAGAGACTAATTTTACACGTAACATATAATTGTCTTGGGTTTAAGAAATTTTTTTATATTAAGTAAATGTAACTTTTGTTGCTAAATATATACTATATCGTAATGGAACCTAGCTCACACAATTGACTCAACTTTTGGATTATTCATGATAGCCTATTGTTGAAGAAAAAAAAGTGTAAAAATGTTTTATATTAATTTTAAATTAAAATTATGTTATAAATATATTTTTATAGCAATTTTTAATAGTAGAAAAATATACTACTACTATTATTAGTAAATATTATCTCTGACCCAAAATAAGAGTCACATTTGAGAGAAAAAATTTGTTACAACATAAGTGTTATTTTTAACTTTTCAATATAATATTAATTATTTTTATATTAATACTCCAAATAAATATTACTTTAATTTTATAATCTAATGTTAATATTATTTTTTCCATTTATTTAATAAGATTAATTTTATAAAATTATTAATTTTTCTTGATTAATATAAAATAACATAAGATACATTTATTTTGAAATGGAGGAAGTATTTAATCGTAATCCTATATGTATATATAGCTCACATGTGATTTCCATACATTTTAGGCATTGCTGAAATCTATATGCATATATTGCTAGACATTCATAGGAGGAACTTTGAAGAACCTTGAAATTAACGGAGGGCAATAATTAATGCATGGGTTGACTTAATGACCCTTTTTCTCCGAAACCGATCCATCACAGATTAACTTCATTTTTCGAATGTGAGAACCATCCTCCGTGTCTCACGCATATGGAATTATGGAAAATCACAGTTATTTCATCGCTCCAACAGTAAATAATTACTTCCTCGTTTTTCTTAAATGTCAGATTTTTAAATAAAAAAACATTTTACTTATATGTTATTTATAAAATTTAAGATATATTAATTATTTTTTTTTAAATAATTACTCTATTTATATGTCATTACTCTTTTATCTTAAAATAAGTAGTAATTACTTTTGTTTTTAATATAGTATTAATGATTTATTATTAATATTTTTATAAGTTTTATTTTTAATTTTTATATAATATTAATAGTAAAATTAGTTTCGTAAAATAATGATTCTCTTTCATTTATTTTAAATTTTTTATTTGTATAATCTAAACGTAACGTGAAGCTTTATAATTTCGATGTTCAGTAACTGTGATTTCTAGCAGTCCAAAAAAAAAAAAATCTGCTTTCTTGATGTTAGATAGTTGTACTGTAATGTTATTTATCATGGCAATATTTTATAAAGTAAATATTTTGATATTAAGACATTTGGCAGAAACGGAACAAATAGAATTAATGGTTTAATTTAAACTTTTTGGTAGAATTAAAGTTTACTTTTTAAAGTTTATATGTTATTTTTGTTTGGAATTATAAGGTTGATTTGATCGAGGAAGAAAAAAAAAGAAAAACATAACATTTGAATCTTTTCCTCACATTTTAATAAAATTAATCATTAACATTAATATATTTATTTTTGTTTTTCTCACAACTTGACTAGTAGAATTACCAAGTCATTCATTCATATTAAACAGCAAACTGGACTTTTTCACACATGGATGGGTGAGTGGTTAAAGTTATACAATTTTGCATATTTTAAAAGGAAAATGTTTCTCAAATACAAAGATACAAAAAAAAATTTAACTTTTAAATATATTTTTGTGATGGGTACTTATAAAAAAGTTAAAAATAAATAAAGGATAAAAATAATTGAATATAATATTTTTTTTCTTAATTCTCTAGTTTATTAGAGAAAAAAAATCTTTATTAATACAGAATTTGATCACCAAAGATCAAACTTAAATATTACATAAATAATTTAACTTTAATTTTAATATATTAATACTTGTTTCCAACCATCTAGGTTATAATCGAATATAAATATAACATGCAATATCAAAATGTTAATATTCTAATAATATAATTGATTTTAAATTTTTAACGAATCTAGTTCCCGACATTATATTACAAGACTTTTTCCAATTGAGGTCCAATCAACATTATATAATAAGACTTTTCGCAATTGAGGTACAATAAGATTAAGTTATTTCAATAACTTAATAAACTAATTCCTCGCACATTAATAGTTATAGACTTATTAGTCATCATTGTCATAATCTCTGCAAAGGAGATCATTAATCTTAAAGTTCATTTTTTTAATGTTTTGTTGATCTTCAAGTTTGGTTTACATCCCTTCGAAAAAAAGTTTGATTTACATCAACATCAGCATTAACCTATTAATACATTAAAAGCTCCAAATTTCGTTATGAGAGAAAAATGAATTTAAAATTATGTTTGATTTCTCCTTAAAAAGTATGTTTGATGATAAAATTTAGTCAGAAAATTCAGTTCAGTTTGGAAGAAATAATTATTGGGATACTTTTACAAACTCAGTTTTCAAACTTAATTTTGATTCAAACTTAAGTTTGCAAAGCAATCTAAACATGCACTAAATAACTAATAAATTAAAAATATAAATATATATATTTTTACTTAAAATATTATAATTTTTTTGCTTTAAATATCTTTCTAATTCTTATAATTTAATTTTTTTTTTACTTTTCATTCTTGTAAAATTATTACTTTTAATTTTTAATTTTTGAAAATTATGTTTATTTTATTTTTTGTTCTTATAATACTTTAGATAACGCTTTTTATTCCTTTTTCTGAAAAAAAAAACGTTTTAAAATGTTCATTTTAATGGTCCTTCATATTTTAAAATATTTATTTTAATTTGTTAAATTTTTAAAGAGAATCAATACGATTGTTTCCTTAGTTTAAAACTAATATCTTAATAATTTTAACATAGTAGTGATTAAAAACCACCACAGAACAATATTTCATTTTTTCACATGTAAAAACCATAGTAACAGTCTTTAATTGTCACTATTATTTAAAATTATAAAAATTAAATGAAACTAAAACACATGTTCAACAAACCAAAGAAGAAAAAAGAATCAAATTAAAAAATAGGAGTTGAATTTACCAAGTTGTTGCATTTGATACATCTTTAATTTGATTCAATGAAAGCTTCATGAGACATCTGGTAATTTTCTTGTTCTTCTCTTCTTTCTTTTTGTTTCCCATTTTCAAACCCCAAATTAGAAACAAATAAATACTAGAAACTGCAATTTAAATCATTGCAAGAAAAGACCCACAAATATTCTAATTTTGAAAATAGAGAACAAAAATTTGGTAGCGTTTGATCTAGGGTTTTGGTGGTTCCTGAATTGGAAAAAAGTAGAAGATGAACAATGCAAAAACGCTTTGTGATCCATTGAAGGTGAGCTTGAACAGATTCTAGTGTACATTGTTGGCTCGAAGATTGAACAATTTAAGTGGTCATCTTTGCAGCTTGATTGAGTGATTATTGCTTTATCCACTAGGCTTCAAATTCGTAGGGTTTGAATTTGATTGTTCCTCTTCCCTTCTGATTTTGTTCCTTGTATGTGCAAACAAAATTGGGAATACTTTAGATTTGAAAACACACTTGTATTATTGTTTCTTTTATTGTTGAAACGAATGTTAAACTTGATAATTTCTAGCTTTGGAATGACGATAGTTTTCTCAAAGATTTAGTGCATTAAACAAACTTTACTTTATTTCTGCTTAGTTATAATTTTACAATAATAGTGGTAGTTAAAAGCATAATGGTGGTTTTTAACTGCCACATTCATTTTGCAGCGTGGATAAGTTCATGTCTTTCTATGGATGGTCCAGATTTTGCATCAAATGTTTTTGAACTTTTGTGGGCGCTATGGAAATGCAGAAATGACCTTATGTCTTTTAAACGGGAAACTCCTATTTCTATTTCCTAAGGTGTTGAATACGGCAATTTTGCTAAACTCATATAGAACAATGACAGAGACAGAGAAAGAGCAAGCTCCCATTGTCTGGTGTCTCCCAAATCCTGATGAGATTAAAGTTAATTTTGATGCCTCAATTTTGCATAGTAAAAGAACTGGTTTCTGGGTTATCTTCATAGATGAAAAGGGACAATGTTTGGCTGCTGCTACAAGTTTTTCAGCGTCATGTTATGATCCTCTGGTTGTAGAATCTGTCACCTTTAAATGGAGTATTCATGTAGATAGAAATATATATGCTTCACCAATAAGGTGTTTGAAATAGATTGTCAGGTACTACATAGTTTATGGAGAAGGGATTTACGATGAGATATATATCGTATGTCGCTGAAGTGTTAAAGGATTATGTTTCACTGACTGCCAGACGCCAGCTTGTGCCTTTGTAGTTCACGAAGAGAGAAGGAAATAGGGTGGCTAATCTTTTAGCAAAACATGATTTTTCTTTCCATGAGTTTTATTGGCTTGAAGATTTTCCTCACCAGATATCTCCTATTTTACATGATGATGTAATTGCCTTAAATAGTTAAATGACACTTATTCTCTTCTATAAAGTGCTATTTTCATAAATTAAAGAAACCCATGTGTGCAAAAGTAATTTAGGAAATAAAGTATTGTTGTGTGATAGTTTTTAACTTATTAATAGTGTTGATTTTAAATTGATAAAATCATCATTTTGACTCATTTAAAAAACTTCAAGGATTAAAATCAATATTTTAAAACATGAACAATCAAATTGAATAAAATTAAAAACACAAGAAATTGAATAATACTATCTTTTATATATAAGAAAGATAAGACAAATTATCAAAATCAAGAAAAATAGTGATCATATTTAATATTATTATAAATATAAATTTTATTTTAAAAGTGTCTTTAAGTTTAAATATTATAAGTTTAATAGGTTCAACGAATGTAAATAAAATTAACAATGAATTAAAGATATTAAAGAAAGTTAACCTATGACGAGTTTAAAAATTAATTATGGTTTCTTATAACTATGACCAAAGAAAAAATTAATTTATTATTTATATACAAGACCAAAAATAACATATTTTAGCTAAATAAAAAATAGGGTAAATAATTACTTTTGTCCCTCAATGAGTAATTCGCTGACAAATGCATCCTTGAAAGATGAAAATACAAAATTTAGTTCCTGAAATATGAAAATATAAAATTTAGTCCCTCAAAGTGTAAAAAGTGTTACAAATATATCCAGCCGTTAACTTCCGTCCGTCACCGTTAATAAAATAGTTTACGTGGTATGAAGAGATAAATTTGTCACTGAAATGATTGTCAACATGGATTGCTAGCATATGTACATATTTGTCATAATATTTTTTTGTTGACTTTTCGTCTTCCTACTCTGTTGACAAATACATCCCTTTAAGATGAAAATACAAAATTTAGTCCCTGAAAGTATAAAAAGTGCAATAAATATATTCGAGCGTTAATCATAGATTGTGACTTATTATTATTATTATTATTATTATTATTATTATGTGTTCATAATTTACTATTCTTATTCGTTTAGTACTTATGTAATATATTTTTTAAATTGTCTTTTAATATATATATATATATATATATATATATATATATATATATATTTATTATTTTGATTTCCCTTTCAAACCTTAATATTTGCTGTTAAAAAAACTTTATCTTATATCTTATAATTTTATCAAATTTCTACTAAATTTCTCACTTTTGATCTTTAAAAGTATTCCATATCTCAATTCCAACTTAAGTACCCTTATACTTAGATTGAAAATAATATGTCGAGAGTTTTGAGTAGAAAAAACACAACCAGTCGTGGGACCAAATTTATTCATTTATTTATTTTAAAAAAAGAATTTAATCAACTATTTTTTTTAAAAAGTGTCACAAAATTTAAACTAGATAAAGATAAAGTGAAATTATAAGTATTTTTTCTTAATCAATAAAATGTATATATATATACCTCAAATATGAAAAAATACTTTGGATAAAACTTATGTGTTTTTCCTCGAGATAACACTTATTATACATAATATAAATGAAATGAAAACAATTACTAACGAATAAAGAACCCATATAAATTTAAATAAAAAAATACAATAATGCTCAAACTAATACAAAGGTTAATTTTAAAAAAAATAATATAGAAATTTATTCTTTGCCTTTGGGACGTATAGTTGTATCTCTCGCTGATTTAGGGGTTGCAACGACCTTACATTCCATGTGACATATTATGACGTAATAAAGATTAGTAAGGGTGTGTTTGGTTTGCATTTTCATTTTCTGTTTTCAATTTCTGAAAACTGTTTTCATTTTCAAAAGATTTGAATTCTGAAAACATGTTTGGTTTGATTTCTTGTTTTCCGTTTTCATAAAATAAAAATGCTGAAAATTTATGATATATTGACTTATTGTCTTTTTGTATTTTTAGATTTGCTTAAAACTACATTCATTGTCACCGCAATTTCATTTTAACCAAAATGAGGTTTGTGTTCTCAACTGAAAATATTGAAAACGAAAATTTATTGTTTTCATTTTCTAGTTGTTTCCTGTTTTCATTTTCACTGAAAATGTTTTCAGAAATCAAACCAAACATATTTTCATCACCGTTTTCTGTTTTCAGTGAAAATGAAAACAGAAAACAACCAAACCAAACACCCCCTAATTAATTGAAGAAACAAAAAATTTCAAGAAATAAATGACTTTTATTTTTTTAAATGGTAACTAAATTTTTTTATATCATAAAACTAAAGAAATTTATTTTATTTTGGAAAATAAGTAGTTATATTGATTAATTAAAAAACTAATTAACAATTTGATAACCGGATAAATAGATAGATAATCAAAGCATAAGAGTTCAAATCTTAAGTTGTATTTTACTATTTTTTAATCTCTTTTTTTCCTAACTTCTCTCTTATAGAATTCATTATTAGCGTTTGAATATATTTATCGCGGGTGAGAAGACGAAAAGTCAAAAAATATTATGACAAATATGCCCATAGGCTGACAGTCCACATTGACAATTATTTCATGACAAATTTGTCCCTCCGTGTCACTTAAACTATTTTATTAACGGTGATGGATGTTACGGTCAAATATATTTGTTACACTCTTTACACTTTAAGAGACTAAATTTTGTATTTTCATCTTTTAAGAATACATTTATCATTAAATTACACATTAAATGACAAAAATGATTATTTATCCTAAAAAATATAAAAGTCAAATTATACTTTTAATGTATCAGTTATTATTGTTTTACAATTTTAATCTTCATGTTTCAACTGTAATAATTAAATTTTTTCAAATATTATAAATATATAATTTTAGTCCTTTCCTAATTCATGATCTATGATACTCGTGGAACACAATTAAAGCCTTTAAAACTAAATGGGGGTGGGGGGTAATTAAGATAAACAGGAAAAGACAGGTGTATCCCCGAATCCCGAATCCCGAATTGATGCGCATAAACCATTCATTAAGTGGCCGGTCCCTTCTTCTCTCCCTTACACTTGCTCCTCCTCTCTCCTTCTACATTACTCTCTCTTCTCCTAAAAATTTCTAATGCTTCCATTGCTTCATCTGACTCACTCATCAATGGCTCTGAGACTGAACCCTATCCCCACCCAAACCTTCTCCCTCCCCCAAATGCCCAGCCTCAGATCTCCCCGCTTCCGCATGGCTTCCACCCTCCGCTCCGGTTCCAAGTTAGTCCCTCTCTCAGATCCCCCTCTTCACAAACCACTCTCCCCTTTTTTACCTCTTTTTTATTTTTCCATAAACTAAAAATCACGCATTTACCTCTTTTCAATTCGATTCTCAACTCCATTTATCACTTTGATCTACCGTTTTGTTATTTTATTATTATTATTATTATTACTGTTTTATTTCTTGTTTTTCTAGCTCTCTCTCTCTCTCTCTCTCTCTCTCTCTCTCTCATAATAGTGGCTTTCATTTGTGTGTGTAATGCCTGAAATGAAAGCTGGGAACAGTGAAAACGACGCGCCAGTTTTTTTCGCGTTTATTTTTGAAATTGACGTTTTTCTTTTCTTTAAAATTAAGTATTTTGTCTGTTGAAAAATGCTAACCTCGGAAGATATTTTTAATTTATTGGTTGGGCCATTCCCATAGGTTTGATTTGGTAATCTGATGGTTGGGGTGGTTTGATTTCATTCAATACAAAACCATTGGGTTTTCCCTTTTTTTTTTTCTCTCTTTACTTTACTTTTTGGGTTTGCATGTATTTTCTTTGGGTTGGTGAGAATTGGAAATGGATTGTTATTTGGTTGAGACTTGAGAAATCTGTTTCATCGTGCTACAATACCGACAACTTTTTATTTCACTTGCTCAGTTTTTCTGTTAGTTTGCACAGTAGAGAAACGTGTGGTTAATTGAATTGGGTTTCATGTTATCAATTCTGCTGTTCACTCTTTCATATTTTTTGAAAGAAAAAAATATTGCATGTCTGTGTCATTCTATAATGTTCAACGGTTTTGCAATCCATGTCGAAATTCTAAATTAGTCCACCTGAATTTTGCTCACGTTTTGTGGAACTTGTTATTTCTGGTTTATTGTTTGATGTTGGCACATATTCTCTAAATTTTGACTTTATTTGTTGGGATTCTTCTTTCTTCTTCAGTTTCGAGTGGAATATATAATCAACCATGGAGATTGGAACTTGCTCTGTATTGATACCTTGTGATTGATTTGATATGGAGTATGGAGTCTTGTTTCTTAGCCCATGATTTTTGCATATATTGGTTTGATGAATGTTGCCAACTTTTTACTAATTGTGATCCTCTTGTTGGAGGTGAAAATAAAAAGTATTGGTAACAGTTCCAAATTGTTATTTGCCGTTGCATCAAAATAGTTTTTCTGGTCGGTTGAGTTTTTGGATGAAGATTTGAATAACCTAGGCATGATGTAGGCACGTTCTGTGAAACTGTCCATGTATGACTATGTGTGCAGTTTGTGTTGATCAATGATGCATGTGCACTCCATTTTGTGTGCCATGCACATGCTAGGTACAGGTACACGTTGTGTATGGCTAGGTACGTAATAGGTGTGTACAATAATCTTTTCTATGGAAATGATGTGATCATGTGACTGGGTATGGCTTGGGTTTCAGCCGATTTTATTTGCCAAAAATGGCATCATTTCCCCAATTGAAGATATGCTCCCCACCCTCCCAATTCATCCTTACCCTATACCTGATAGTTGTGAGCAGAGTGTCTCCAGTTTAATCATAGACATTGGTTGTGTATCTTGCTGTATCAAAACTGATTAACTGTTTGCTATGATGCCATGCAAACTTCATGTTCCCATTTTTATGATTTTTTCTGTGTTCATGTAATGGTGTATAACTGTTGTACATGTGGGGGTTATATGATTATTGTTTCTACCAATAATACCATTCACTCTATTGATCAAATTTACCGGCATATGATCATTTGAAAAGTTGTTTTATTATTTCTCTAAAAGTCATTTGAATTTCTTTGTAGAGAGGTTGAAAATATTAAGAAGCCATTCACTCCTCCCAGAGAAGTGCATGTTCAAGTAACCCACTCTATGCCTCCCCAGAAGATTGAGATTTTCAAATCTTTGGAGGATTGGGCTGACCAGAACATCTTGACTCATCTTAAACCTGTAGAAAAATGTTGGCAACCACAGGATTTTTTACCCGACCCCTCCTCAGATGGATTTGAAGAGCAAGTGAAGGAACTGAGAGAGAGAGCAAAGGAGATTCCAGATGATTACTTTGTTGTTCTTGTCGGAGACATGATCACAGAGGAAGCTCTGCCTACTTACCAAACTATGTTAAATACTTTGGATGGAGTTCGTGATGAAACAGGTGCCAGCCTTACTTCCTGGGCAATTTGGACAAGGGCATGGACTGCTGAAGAAAACAGACACGGTGATCTTCTTAACAAATATCTGTACTTGAGTGGACGAGTTGACATGAAACAAATTGAGAAGACAATTCAGTACCTTATTGGGTCTGGGATGGTAAGATCCTATACAACTGTAGTCTATTTTGGTCTTCTGCTATTGTAGTTTTATTAATGAATCACACAATTATGCAATGTCAAAGAAACTCTTGCTACCCATTTATAGATACTTTATTTGTTTTGAGGGGGTGGGGGGACGACTGCCTGAAATATAAATTTTATTGATTAATTCCTCTGGATGCATTAATGTGTCACTGTCAGCAACATTCATATTCACACGAGTGTCTTTAAACTATTGAAGGATCTTCTCAGAATGAAGGGCTAGATTACAAAGAATTGGATGATACTTTCTTGAAATTCATTAGTAAAAATAGGTTATTATGTTGCTCTGAAGTCATTACACTAATTGATTCTTCATAGCTGCTGCACTTATCACATTTCTGGTATTGACCTTTCTTGACTGATTGAAATTGATGGATAGGATCCTCGGACCGAGAACAGCCCCTACCTTGGTTTCATTTACACTTCATTTCAAGAGAGGGCAACCTTCATATCCCACGGAAACACGGCCAGGCTTGCGAAGGAGCATGGTGACATAAAATTGGCACAGATCTGCGGCATGATTGCCTCAGATGAGAAGCGCCACGAGACTGCATACACAAAGATAGTGGAAAAGCTGTTTGAGGTTGATCCTGATGGTACAGTTATGGCATTTGCCGACATGATGAGGAAGAAGATTGCTATGCCAGCACACCTTATGTATGACGGCCGCGACGACAACCTGTTTGATAACTACTCTGCCGTCGCGCAGCGCATTGGGGTCTACACTGCAAAGGACTATGCTGACATACTCGAATTTCTGGTGGGGAGGTGGAAGGTGGAGCAGCTAACCGGACTTTCAGGTGAGGGAAGAAAGGCTCAGGAATACGTTTGTGGGCTGCCACCAAGAATCAGAAGGTTGGAGGAGAGAGCTCAAGCAAGAGGCAAGGAGTCGTCAACACTTAAATTCAGTTGGATTCATGACAGGGAAGTACTACTCTAAATGCTTGCACCAAGGGAGGAGCATGGTGAATCTTCCAGCAATACCATTCTGAGAAATGTTGAATAGTTGAAAATTCAGTTTGTCATTTTTATCTTTTTTTTCTCCTGTTTTTTGGTCTTATGTTATATGCCACTGTAAGGTGAAACAGTTGTTCTTGCATGGTTCGCAAGTTAAGCAGTTAGGGGCAGCTGTAGTATTAGAAATGCTATTTTTTGTTTCCCTTTTCTGTGGTAGTGATGTCTGTGGAAGTATAAGTAAACGTTTTTTTTTTCTCTGGCAATTTTGATGATAAAGAAAATTTAGTTCTTCTGTGGTTGGTTCAATTTTGCCATAGGGTAACTGAAATATATGCTTTACTAGGTAATTTTATTGTGTATCATTTTGTCAACTGATTACATGTAATCTTGCTGGGATATGGCTTGTTATTTTCATCCTGTTTTACTTTGGTGCTTAGAATTCAGGTGTTATATTTTAATCTAATTTATTAATAGGTTTTTAGGTTAATTTTTTTAATGACTTTTTCATGCTACTAAAAGTTCTAATGAAATTTTTATTAACGATTCTATATTTCCGTTATAAGTTCTTAGGTCTTAATTATAAAATTGGCCAAAATCAAATTAATAAGATAAATAATTATTAGGAAGTATATATATTTTTTATTTGTAAGAAAAGGAAAAGGCAACAAAGAACAAAAGAAACAATTAAATCCTTTGGGTTGTGACACCCATGGCATCACCAACGTTAAGAATTTTATAATTCTTAATTAATTAACTACATATTATATTATAACATTTATATTAGTTATTTTCATTTAAATGAATTTAATATAAAGTGATTTATTTAAGTGAGTCTATTAGACTGTCAAGAAATTGATAATATCAGTTTGACCCATTAGAGGATAATGAGAACCGTAATAAGTTTAAAACATAAGGCATGCTTATGTTCTCTATCATACAAACTCTCCCATAAGGAAGAAAGAGATTTGGTTTAGAAAGGTCATTAAACCAATTGTTTATGACCACTGTTTAATGTGTTTTGGTGCTCATTTGGTATTGTATATGATTTATTGAAAATTTCGAAGAAGTAAAGCTTGATATATGAAAGAGGGGACAATGATCAAGAATAATAAAGTCCTCTCGAGAAGAGTTTCCCGTCTTTGCAAGTCAATCTGCACACTTGTTCCCTTCACAGTACACGTGCACAAAGGTCACCTCCCAATCCATCTGCTTCAACGAATGGATCAACAAGATGGTAGGGAAATATTGATGAAACAAGTTGATTTCTCCAGTGATCAAGTCCAAAGCAAGCTTCGAATCTGATTCGCAGATCAATCTTCCAATTCCTTTGTCTCTAGCTATCTTCAAATCATGATAGATGGCGAGTAACTCTGCATGAACTGATGTTAAAGCCACAGGATCCCATAAAACCTGTGTGCCAGTTCCCAAGACTATCCCTTATGATTCCGCCAAATCCTGCTTGTCCTGGGTTTCCAAAAGCGCTCCATCAGATACTACTATGAATATAATCTTTTTAGTTCTTGTAATTTTTATTTTTTTTACATTTTGTTCTTTTAACTTTTTTTTAGTTGTTAGGAATTATGTTTATGTTTATGTTTTTTCCCCATTAAAATGTACTTTGAACAACGAACAGTGAAATAAATAAAAAATGTTGAAAAGATTAAATAATAAATATATCAAAATAGAACCATTGATTTTTTTTTATAATCTTTTTCACTCCTAAGCGTCTCTCTCTATTAATCAACCCATGCTCCTCCACTCATATCCTGACAAATTGGTCAAGTTGCTCAAACTTTGCTGGCTGTGAGGGAACAACAGTTTCACCATATTCAAACTCTTGGGTTGTTATGGACTTCTCATCCATGTGATCCTTGCCTACCCTCTTCAACTCGAATTGAGATCTCTTTATACTTCAACTGCTATGTTGTTTACACATCATAACGTGTTCTGTTTTTCTTTTCCCCTCTTTTGTTCATTATGTTTGTATATTCAACTTAATGCTGTTTGTGAGTGTTTGATACCATGAAACAAAGTTTATATGATTTGTTGCTAGTGAGATCGACCTTGTATATAAGCATTATACCAATCAACATCAAGTATTCATTGTCGTGATGTATTTACTATATTCCTTGATATGGTACCAACTAGATCTATTGTGTATTGTAGGATGTAATTTTACGCAAGTGAATACACTTATTATGGGCCGTAAACTTTTCTTTTTCTTTTAGTATTTTACACAATAGTCAAATAGGTTACAAAATAAGAGTGTAAAATAATTTTACGTTATTATTCAATCACAATTTGTTATATATAATAAAATTATTAATTTTTATAATAATCATATTAGAGGTTATATCAACGATAATTTATAATTAAACAATAATATCAAACTATTTTATAATATCAGCATATGATTATTAGATTCTTAACACAATTCAATTATTATTCGTAATTAGTCAATTACTTTTATTTATTTATTTATTTGGGAATAACAACAAAATAAAAAAATTAATTTTTTATTTTTTATCAGTAAATGTTAATTGCTAAGTCTATTAGTTTTTACTGGTGGAGGAATTTGAACCAGAAGCTCTTCCTCCCTCCTTCACTTCAACTACCAAATCAACTTTATATGATTCATTTTAGATCTTTTTTGTTACATGAGCTAAAAAGAAAAGAAAGAAAAACATAATTACAATCTAAGAAAAACAACTTCTGTTGCATCAGCTCGCAAGGGCTCCAATAACATAAGAGGAGGAGCATAAATAACTTCCAACAGGCATGAAGATGCAACACCCATCTTAACCAGCACATTCGCGCACTGATTACCCTTTCTCAAGGTTTGATTCAACGAGCAAGGCCAATCCCTTCCCAACAACTGATGAAACTTCATAATCATGTTGTTGTAGAAATGGTAAGACCGAACTCCATTGTTGACAAGATTAACCATTGTCAGAGAGTCAGAGTAACAAACCAACTTCTTGTACCTAGCCTCCCAGCACAACTCGAGACCTTTAAGGAGCGCTAAAATTTCAGCATAAAGCACCTCCGATATCTCCACTGCTCCATAGAACCCTAACAAGAAAGCACCATTATGATTTCGACATAGACCGCCAAACCTTGCCACTTGCGGATTACCCAGAACGCTCCTATCTACATTTAAAGCAATAACATCCCCTTGAGGCCTAATCCAATTCACTTGCCTGGGCATACTTTGATGTGGTCTCTTACTACCAAACGCTTACATCGTATGCTACCTTAGGGCTTGAGCTTGGACGAGCAAGTCATAATCCCTCACCTCCATTCCCTAAAAAATGAGCTTATTCCTCACCCTAAATATCCACATGAACGTAGGCACTCCAATGCCTATCTTCGAAACACTAGCGTGCATCCAAGTCAAGATCTCCACATCAATCACGGCTAGCTGGTCACATCAAACCTTCCTAGAACCCATGAAGCATGGACTCAACATCAACACCGGACACGATATCGACACGGTGACACAACTAAATTCTAAAACATAATATACGAGAACACCACACACACATATAATAAGCATAAAAAATTATATTAAGTAGCACCATTATCATTCAAAAGAAAATTTCACAAGACAAAAACTTTGTCTCTTTAAAAAATAGTCTAAAAACAAACTTACTAATATATTTAATAAAAAGTCTCACCTAAAAAAGTACCAAGATAAATCATCATAATTGAAAAGATAAATAAAAAATTGTTATCCTAATCCATCTAAGTTCTTCATCTTCTTGTTCATCATCATTGAAAAACACAACTTCTAATTTTGGTTCATTAATGGATAAATTAATTAGCAACTTCAAGAATTCAATTCTCATAAAGTGATACAAACTCATCTCCTGCAATGTCTCACATTTTAGTTTCTCCTTGATGATATTGTGGAGAATTTCTTGAAAGAAGACGAAGATTACTATGAACAAATAGTAGATCTTTTGTCCGATGAAGTGTCATCTTGTTTCTTTTGACTGAATGAATGAAAGATTAAGTAGTTCAATTTCTTTCACAACATGATTATGAACAAGGTTGTCCTAGTAACTTAAGGAGCAATCTTTTGAAATGTTGGTGCATGAGCACTGTGAACTAGCCACCAAGACTTTGCCTCCATTAGAGTTCTATCCTTTGAAGAGTCAATATCATCAGAGCCTTTTCTTCCCGCAGAAAAGTTTACAAACTTTACATTCACTTGCCTTCTTTAATTATTATAATCAAAATACCTTTTGAAACATTGATAACTGCTAAATAATTGTATTTTGATAGTAGAAAATTAGTCAAATATTGGCCTGAAATTAATTATTTAACAGTTATTTGTGATTAAAAGTTAGAAAATTAATTAAATTGAATTTTTGGTTGCAGATATAAAAATTGGAGGTGTAACAAACAAAAAGGACAGAAAAATTGAAGAAAAGAAGAAAATTTGAAGAAGGCTCAACCCAATACGCGCGCTCAACGTGCGTCACAGGCTAAGCGAACCAGGAAGTACACGCGCTAAGCGCGCCTACGAAGGCCCAAAGTCCACTTCAGCAGCTATAAATAGAAAGCCAATCCAAGGGAAAACAGACCACCACAGAACCCCCTCTCCTAGGGGTTTCATTTACTCCTTTTCTTTCAGCCCCTTCTCATTGTAAAACCCTCATGACTATGAGAGGCTAAACTCCCTAGCTAGGGTCTGGCAGGCCTAAAAAGCCAATGATGTATGGAGCATTTCAAGAGTTATCAATAAAAAGAGGAATTCCCTCCAGGTTCTTTTATTTATTTACCGTTCTTTCTTTTTTACATCCTGTATCTCAGAACTTACTTTCTGTTAGGGTTTAGTCCACTCGGGAGAGGGTAAAGCCTAATTAGGGGTAAGGAATGAATACTTGAATTTGTTTTAAGAGTTAGGTCACTCGGGAGAGGGTAACGCTTAATAGAACACTAAAAGGAAGAAATTATTGGGTTATCTTTTAGAGAGGTTTCCTTCCATGTTCTTTTATCCGCCTTTCTTTCTTATTTATTCTGCATCTTAGACTTTATTTTCTGTTAGTCTTTAGGCCACTCGGGAGAGGGTAAAGCCTAATTAGGGATAAGGAATGAATGCGTGAATCGGTTTTAAGGGTTAGACCACTCGGGAGAGGGTAACACTTAATAGAACAATAAAAGAAAGAAATCATTGGGTTAGCATGACCTAATGCCCCGATGCCCATGCTTTAGCAAATATCTAAAATGTAATCTTAATGCATCTTAATTATTGAGTCTTCGCAAAGGGCATTTGGAAGATAGGTAATTAAGGTAGGCTTGTCATCATGAGGAATCAGGGGCAAGTAGATGGATAGATGTGGGGCAAAATTAGTTCACTGGTATTGATAACAGACAAATCCTGAAGCTGATTAGACTTGTTAGGTTTTAGCGATTTTAATATATAGATTTTATTCCTTATTTTTCTTATTTGTTTTTCTTAGAAGTAGTTATTCCATATATTTTACTGTTGGGTTTTATTAGGAGTGGTTATCCTCTATTTAGGAGTAAGTATTTAGGCTTAGTAGATTTAGATTTTATTATGCCTTTATTTGAATTTCGTAGAAGTAGTTATCTTTATCATATCGCAATTTAAATATTTTATCTTCTATTTTGATCTTTCAATCTTTTATCTTTTTCTTTTATTTTCTAATTTTATCTTTAAATATCTTTTCTTTTCTTTTATCTTCTAATCTTATCTTTAAATATCTTATCTTTCTTTATCTTTTATTTTAAATTCTTATCTCTTGCTTTTAAATTGGATTTGCATTAATCTAAGTACAAACAAAGTGCGGATTTGACACTCGGACTTCCAAGAACTTTACTACTTGTGACGATTTGGTACATTTGTCAACGAGTTAACAAACATTTCAATCTTTCACGAGTAAGTTCTCCATCTTGGTGTGGAGGAATTATATTTGAATCTTCACTTAGCCATTCATGACTATAATAAAATAGAAATGCTCATCTCTATGATTAATCAATATAATAAAATAAAATAAAATAAGAACACAATGACCAATTTTAAAAAAGAAACTATGAATGATTAATTGTTATATTTAAAAACTATTATCAAAATAGGACATAAAATTAACAAACAGAAAGTATTAAATGTATTAGTAGGTCAAAAAATAAAGAAAAAAATATTAAACTAAAAATTCTTACTATCCTACGAAAGTAAAGAAAAAGTTTCAAAGGTGTAAACCTTACAAAGTTACAATGCACCCAACCAAAATAAAAACAGTAAGTTAGAGGTCAACAACCACAAACGCAACAAACAACAAGTCAGAGTCAGCAACCATAAATGCTACGAAGGTCATAAGCTGAACAAACGACAACGACCACAAACTCTACCCAGTAATGATTATACATGAACGAGAAACAAGTGAAAATATATGTGAATGAAGGAGTGACACGACTGATGTGAAGAGGAAACGTTATTATTATAATTTGACTCAATCTAAATTCTAATCAGTTATTATAATTTAAAATATAATGTTTTATCTTTAAGATGTAAAAAAGATAGGAAGCATAAACGATGTGAAGAGGAAATAATAAAAAATATAATCTATTATTATAATTTAAAATTTAATCTTTATCTTTCAAGATTTAAAAAATATGATTTTGAAAAAAAAAATAACATGTCCAGAACTATGTTGAAAGGTTTTATTTTTTTAAAAAAAAAAAAAAACTGAACACGACATATGCATGTCCAACACGTGTTCGATGTGTGTCCGTGTTGTCGGTGTGTCGGAAACATTGACATCGCTATTTGAGGCCCTGTGAGTGCTTCACAACCTAGAACCCATAAAGCTCTAGCCCAACGGCACAAAAAAATGGGTTATGGACTCCTGCTCCTCATTACAAACCAGGTAGTTCTCTATAAGCACAATATGTCTATGCTTAAGAACACTCCACATTGGAATAGCTAAGTGACAAACATGCCAGATAAAGAATTGAATTGGAGTCGAGATAGGCATCCTCCAAATCTATTCCCATGCATTATGTAACAGGCTTTGCTCATCCTCCCCCATGAGAGACTTGTAAGAAGTCTTAGTTGAATATACCTTTTCTTGGTTTGAGTCTAAACTCAAATACCACGCATGTCCTCTACCATTCATGGTTGTATCTTCCTAATCTGGTTTTCCAGTATCAAGGGAAGAGACGTATAAAGATCATCCAACTTCTAACCCATTCGTGGACTAAACACCCCTCACCCTTAGTCCGGTATCATGAATATCAATCTAAGGAAACTACACTGCCAATAACTTCTTTGTAACCCATGAATCATTCCAGAAATCCAAATTTCCCTCACCAATCTTCATTTGAAATCCTTCCTTAAGGAATTCCAAAGCTTTCATAATAGAATTCCACACCACTAACCTTTTTTTTTTTTTTTTTATTTCGAGCGAAAAACAAATTTCCTTCTTGGAAGTACTTGCCCTTCAACACCGATGTCCATAATTGATTCGATGGGTTCAAGAGCTCCCACACTAGCTTCCCCAACCACGCTATATTCTGCTCATGCGCCACTCTCACCCCTAGACCACCTAACTTCCTTGGTCTTATAACAATCTCCCACTTGACCATAAGTAACCCCTTATCATTATGGCAACACCAAATGAAACCCCTGATGGATTTATCAATAAAATCACATATGGACTATAGATACCATTGAATCTGCATTCCATATGTTGGTAACAAGGCAATAACTGCAATAACCAAGGTTACTCTTCCTGGGTTATTCAGCAGCCTACTCTTCCAAGCATGTAATTTGGAATGAACTCTATCAACCAGCTCACCAAAATTATCATGGGTGACTCGCCCTTGAGAAATTTTAAATCCCAGATACTTCCCCAACTGGTTCGTTAACTGAGTCTGGGTAATCCATCCAACTCACTTCTCAAACAGAACGTGACTATTCTTGAAACAAAAGTTTTGGATTTAACCACACTAACTTTAAGCACCAACATCACCCAAAATTCCTCCAAAACCTTGGCAATACCCCTAGCTTGACTAGGCCTTGCTTTAGCAAATAACAACATATCATTTGCAAAAAACAAATGGGATATTCTAGGGCCATTTTTTTAGATTTGAATAGGATCCCACCTACCCCCTTGAACCTCCTTTTGAATCATCGCCCCCAGTTTCTCCATACACAATACGAACAAGTATGGGGAGAGCAAATTTCCTAGGCGCAACCCTCAAGTTGGAGAAAAACTATCCAACCTACTCCCATTCCAGAGAAGAGAAATGTTTGTAGAACTAATCCTATGCATTCTTAACAAAACAATCACCTTCGATAAACCATACAACCTTAACGTTTGCTTCAAACAGCCCCAATCAATCCTATTGTAGGCCTTTTCCAAATCTAGCTTAAGCACTATGTCCCCATCCTTCTTACTAGAATTTCTCACATGATGAATCACTTCTTGAAGCATTATAGCATTATCCTTAGTGCTTCTTTCTGGAACAAAGCTACTTTGGAGAGGGGTAATTAAATATCTCAAAAGCGGCCTTAATTTATTAACCAAAACCTTGGCCACCAACTAATATACTATATTTAGCAACATAATAGGCCGAAAATCTTTGAAACAAGATGGCACGTCACTTTTCAAAATAAGCACTAAAAGCGTCTCAACTACACTTGCATCGAAATTGCCCGTGTTAGACGCTTGAGACACAAACCTCCAAACGTCCTGCCCAATCTCATTCTAAAACATTTTGAAAAATATTGGTTGGAACCCGTCTAGACCCGGGCTTTATACGATTTCATGCTCATAAGAGCTTGATACACCTTTTCTTTCAGAACTGGCGCCACAAGAGAAGTATGAGCCTTATAAGGAAGTTGACAAACATTAGGCCCATTAAGATCCCCTCTACCTATTTCTTGGGAACAAAAAAGGCTTTTAAAATAATCAATAACATCCTTCTTCAGGTCCTCAGGATCTATGCTCCAAGCTTCAAATTGCAAGTGTAACCCGTGGACTTTATTCCTCTTTCAACTCACAATGGTTTGAGCGTGAAAAAAAGTTGTATTTGTGCTCGTTAATCTAATCATCTTCTTCCTAGACTTTGGGAACCACATGGTTTCTTCCAAGAAAAGAATATTCTTATACTCCAACAGTAGTTCCTCGAATGCCCCTTGATTGACTCTGGGTCTCCTCTAATATAACCCATTTGTTCCCAAAATTGCTTGGCTTTTGAGATAGGGGAGTTAGTTTCAAGAACAAAAATCAAGTCATGATGATGCCTACGGATTAACTCCCTCGTATGATGAGATTTTCTCTTATTAGCAAAACCCTGAATATTTCAACACAACATTGAGAAATCTTTAAACTCAATCATAAAAACAAAAAAATATTGAAGTAACCTAAAACCGACCTCATGACAGTGTTTCTACCACCATCTCATCACTATTATCCACCACCTACTCTAAATGGGAGTTACTTGCCTCACCCCCCCCCCCCCCCCCCCCCCCCCCTCGGCCCCAGGACCACCGTTATACCCACCATGTTGTTTTGGTTTCTCAATTGTTACCATCCTTTGAGTCCTACCAGCTCCAGGAACCGACAAGGTTCTATCTCCTTGGGGTATCCTCCCCTCATTTGGATACCTCTCCTTATTACTTTATTGTATTATCTCCTTATTCTTCCCCCACATGCACCCCTTTTGAGGTACTATCCATCACTACTCTTTACCTCACTCTCCTTAACCTCACTCCTTGCTTTTTTGGATAAGTTCGTCTTCTTTCTTTTCTTTTTTAATCTTTTCCCCCCTTTAGTGGCAGCTTTAAAAGCGAGAACTTTCTGTTAATTCATTGACAAGTGTACCCAATTCATCCAAGTAGTATTTTAAAATGGTAAGATTGAATGTCGAGTTCACAATGACTTTGACTATACCCAGAGTTTATATATGTCCAATTTTAAGCAATTAAGAAATTAAATTCAATATCGGTCGAATAATAATACGGAATGTAAAATTCAACATAAATAAAGATAATTAAGAAGAGCACATTAAAGAGGTAAAATACAAACACTCAGGGGGTGAGTTGTCAGTTGAAGCAGAGTTACGGAATGTGTTGGGACTCAGCCTACCGAAACTACTATTGATGCAACATTAAGGATTTTTCACTATTTAACGTTATTCAGATTATTACCTCCATTCGCTAACCTATCCTAACCATGATCCCTCATGTGAAAGAGCCTAAATTACCTAATTTCACTCCTAATCTCTCAGGAGCTACATCAAATAATTTGCTTTAAGAATAAAGATGTATAAATAAGGCTAAATAATATCATTCTATCCCTTAACATAGATTACCTAGATGTTCTTCTCAAGTTCTTAGGAGATAAGCATTTTCCAATGCATAAACCCTATAATACTACATGAGCATGGGTGATCAAACCATAAACATGATATTAAGCACATAAAAGAGACAATAATATCAAAATAGCATTAAATAGATAGTTAGAATTATTACATCAAGAGTGTTTGGTTGTTGAGCTCCCAACAATGAATGGTTTAGCCCTTCATTGTCATGAGAGGCTTACTAATACAAAAAGGAAACAAGAGGTGTGGAAGAGAATGGAGGGAAGGGTTCCCAAGTGGGTGCATTCTCCCCCTTCTTTCGTGCCCTAGCTCATTCTTTTGGTAAAAAAAAAAAAACTGCTTTGGTTTCTCCCTTTTTTCCTTTAAAAAGCACCATAGTCATGTTTTTCAACATTGACTGTACACTAAGCCTGCTTGTGTGCGCTAAGCGTACATGCAAAGTTCAGTTGACATAAGTGACATCGCGCTAAGCCGTTAAATGCGCGCTAAGCCTGGCCTCCAAGTTGACTCCTTGCGTTGAGCGGTTGTTGACGCACTAAGCATGTTGCTCTAGTTCTTCAACCTTCTTCCAGGCCTCTTGCTATATTATTCTACAAAAAAAAATCACTCAAAAATACTGTAAATTAACTAACTTTAACATCTATTGGATAAAAACTCAGAAGAAGCTAATTTCCTAATGCTTTAACACAAAAGAAGCAATAAAAGAGAGGAAAATTAGATAATTACTATGTGATTTAAATATTCACCATATACGTTAAACTTGTTTTCCTTCCTCATATCTCTACCATTATATTTCCCTTTGATATTCCATCCCCAATCTATAATTTAGTTGGTTGTTTTAATTTTGAAACTACAATTCAATCACCATATTGATTTGTCTCCACATGAATCGCGTCTTTTCCTTGATTACTAGATTTTGTGCTAGGGTTTCTTGGTGCACTCTTACTAGGCATGTTTAGGTCACAAACCTGATTCCCAATGCTCTACACAGTCGAGTTATCTTGCACTACCACTGTATCCTCTTTTGCTTTTGGACAAGTTCTTGCTATATACCCATAATACTCACATTTATTGCATATGAGGTGTAAACCTTTATATTCCACATGAAACCAATGATCCCTAAACCACACCCTTCCAATCATTGGTTTGTTCAAATATATTTCAATACATACTCTCGCAAACCTCCCTTGTGTTGCATCCACCATCCTCATATCCACTTTCATCGGAGTACCCACCACCGTCACTAGAGCTAGTAATATACTTTCATTGTAATACTCTAGCCCTAACGATGGAAATTGTATCCATCATTGTACTATTTATCATCACTTGTGATACCACAAAGTATGGAACCCAAGGTCGCACCGCCAAATAATGGTCAAAAACCATCCATAGGCCTCAACTAATAACCTTTTCACGATCATGTGACAGATCAAACTTCACTATGTAGAACCCAGACCCTACATCAATCATTTTGAATCCTCCCTACAGCTCCCAGATTTCCTTAAGCCTATCTCACATAGCAAAGAAAATTAGTTGTTTCCCAAGTAGTTTGATAATTATTGCATCTTTCCATGCCCTCTATCTGTCCTCTAGATTTGTATCATCTAGAAAGCATTTAGGTCTCAAATAATCTCCATCCTCCAATTCTATCTTAAACAAATTTTTTGCAATCAAATCCATTCTCCATTCTTGGGTTAGCCTTTGTCCACCATCACCATATCCCGAAACGAAATCTTAAGGACTCACTCTGTTCCCCACCCTATTAGGTGGTTTGGGTTACGGTTGAGCCCCTGTGTGCCTTGGTCTCGTATCATCTCCCATTCTCCCCACTTTCACAATCGTACTTAAATATAATATAGGATAACTCCTTTTAGGTTTTGAATTTAATTGAAAGAAAGAAGAATGCAATTAAAAGCATTAGACAATTCAATTGGAAATAGTTAGATATTCGAATCACCTTGATTCTCTCATAAGGTAATTTTTTTCTTCTTCTAAATCCCTCCTTATTATATGATTAACATTTTACTTCTCTAATTCAGTTTATCTCAATCTCATTGGATAGTAAATCCTTTCTTCCTAATTATGAACCCCAATTCCTTATGTGAGCAAAATTAGTAATGAGCATTAAATTTAGGAAATTCACACAAATGTATACAATCTATCCATATTCTAGGCTTAAGAATCACATGGTTATTGAATTGGAACATTCTAAACCCCAAATTTTTTTTTATTACAATAACTAGATTATGATTGAGTTTCCTGACGAGGGTTAATCATGAAAAACCATTAAGCATGAAGTCAATTACTTAATTAACATAGCAAGAAAAATTATTCAGAAAAAAAGTCAATTACAAAAACTTCAAATTCAAGATTCATCCTAACCTATCCTTGACGAACTTAGAAACCCGTAGAGTTAATAATAAAAAAAATGACGAAGAAAAAATAAGTAGAGAAGACATGAATCTACAAGTGTCACTCCCAAGTTCTTCAATTATACAATTTCTCAAAAAACTAACCATTAACATTTGTCGATAAAAAAAATATGTAAATTGAGATCAATGAGAGAATTTTATGATCAAGATGAAATTCTAGTGTGAAGGTTGAAAGTTTCTAAATTCTCCTTTTGTTTTGAAGATATAAAGAAATTTTATTTAAATTCCATTTTTATATTTAAAAATAAATACAAGTTTTTTCTATTTACATTTGAACTTCTCTACTTCAACCTTCTGACTGTAAATGGTATCTCATGTGGTCTACTGTTTAGGGAATAAGACTCAGAATACGTAAAATGTACCATCTAGGCAGCTGCCAAATGCACATAGTAAGAGGAAGCCTTTCATGATTACAACAGCCAAGATGACACATTTTATGAAAGGCTTGGCATACAAGCACAAATCTGATTCCATTTACTATGAAAGGCTTGGCATACAATCGCCAAGATGACACATTTTATGAAAGGCTCGGCAGATATATAGCCACAAAAGAATCTCATTCCAAATTAATATGAAGACCAACCCTCAACTTTTGTTTTGAGTCACGTAGTAGTCTGTGCGTAGTACATGTGCAATATTACAATATCATAATACTATCGGCAAATCTACATTATTTTGTATAAAAACCAAAAAACATGTATCTCCACTGTTACTACATGAATAAAAAAGTTTCATGAGTTTTAACGACATGGAGGACACAATAATTTAGTCATCTTCCGACACAAACTTGGCATACAAGCACAAATCTGCTTTATAGATGACCATAATATGAATGAAATTATTATTGTTTCCTTTGACTCGTGATCCAGGTTTTTTTATGGTAAGAATAATTTCTTATATAAACTCCGTTTAAAAAATTGTAAACCCATTAGATGTAAGAAGCTAGTCTACAAAATCTTCGATCAATTTTCAAGTGGTTACCAACGCGAACTTCGAAAACCCTAATCATCCACCTTACCAATCGATTATTAATTTGATTTATTTGTCATCCAAAATTTCCCATTTCAAAATTACAACCACGGCACCATAATTGTCAAATCTCCCTTGATGTTTCATAAATTTTTTACACGAAAAAGAATGGCTCATAAAACGAAAGGGCTTTGACATTGATCTATTCCCAAAACATCATATTAAAAAAAATACTTCGAAACTTTAGTAACAAACATCGATTAGGAGGAAAAAATAAGAAATTTCAGGAAAAATAAAACAAGAACGAAGACTAATAAGACAGAAAAAAATGTTGCGACTTGTTCGAGGCCATCATCAAAACAGAGTAAATTTGATAGGCACGGAGAATCGTCATTGTTTTCGCCAACCTTCAAGGCAAGATGCGCCATTTTTAATCGACGCCCTTGCTCTGCAAATTGGCTTTCACTTTCAATGCAAAATTATGAATTATGAAATGACAAAACACCAACGCACACTCAAACAGATGCATAACACAAAAACTAAATAGAATTGGATTTATACAGAATAACCCTAACCCAATTTTGAAGACGCCAAAACGCGAAGTTACGACCGTGCTTCTGGTGTCTTGCGTTTTATAGATGGTCAAGTGGAACGGTAAACCCTAATTTCGTGCGGCGGCGACAACTGTTATTGTGAGTTGGGCTTCAAATAAGGGCCATATGGCCTACTAAACTTTTATTAACAAATTACTATTCCCCCTACCATAATTACTATTTAAACTACCCACGTGGGTAATTTCTTTGTTATTTCCAAAATTGCTCTTTCTATGAAAACATACTTTCGTAATTTTGCTGCATATACTTTTTCACCCCCACACTACACTAGAGAGTTATGTTTATGTTGAGTACTTTTTTACACTCCTTTTAATTAATTTTAATTGCAAGTTTCCATTTTTAACAGTAATTGTTATCTTTTTCAATTAAAATTGAATTAAATGGATAGAAGTTATCATTTATAGACGTAATCAAATTAATTATTATATGAATTAATTTTATTAACAGTAATCAAATCAATTTGTATCATAATTATAGGAAAATGGGGAGGGTGTCATAAGAGAGGAAGGGAGAAAAGGGGATGGGTTGAGGGTGTAGTGCCAATACCAATTTTGGTAGTCACAATAGCAATGCCCCTTTTATTACTGTATCGATATTATTGAGCTTATTTAGGGATTCTATTTGCACTTGTTTATTCCCCCACCTATTCATTTTCTTTTAAGGTAAATAACCACTTTTGTCCCTGTCCCTTAATGTGTAATTCGCTAACAAATGTGTCCCTAAAAGATGAAAATATAAAATTTTGTCCCTTAAAGTGTAAATGTGCGACAAATATATCATGCTGTTAACTTTAGTCCGTCACCGTTAATAAAGTCGTCTATGTGACATAAAAGGACAAATTTATCACTGAAATGATGGTCAACGTGAATTGCCAGCATATGGACATATTTGTCATAATATTTTTTGATCTTTCATATTTTTACTCCGCTGACACATGCATCCCTAAAAGATGACAATAAAAAATTTAGTCCCCAAAAGTATAAAAGTGCCATAAATATAGTCGTATGTTAATAATAGATTATGACTAATGATGATGATGATGATGATGATGATGATGATGATGATTATTATTATTATTATTATTATTATTATTATTATCATTATTATTATTATTATTATTATGTGTTTAAAATTTAGTTTTCATATTTGTTTAGTAATTATGTAATATATTTTTTAAATTGTCTTTTAATATATATATTTTTATTATTTTGATTTCCTTGTCAAACCTTAATCTTTACAATTAAAAAAAAACTTTATCTTATATCTTATAATTTTATCAAATTTGACTAAATTTCTCATTTTTAATCTTTAAAATTATTCCATATTCCAATTTCAACTTAAGTAACCTTATATTTAGATTGAAAATAATATGTCAAGAGTTTTGAGTAGAAAAAACACAATCAGTTGCAGACCAAATTTATTTATTTTAGAAAAAAAAATTTATCAACTATTTTTTTTTAAAAAAAGTCTCACAAAATTTAAACTAGATAAAACTAAAGTGAAATTTCAAAAAAATAAAGTCTCACAAAATTTAATCAATTGAGTTATCATTTTAAAAAATAAAAGTCTTTTGTTTCTTAAAAATTTTTGTTTCTTCAATTAATTATTATTTATTATGTGTTCTTCCATAATATGTCAAATAGAATGCAAGGTCGTTGCAGCTCCTAAATCAACGAGACATACAACTCTACGTTCCATAAGTAACAAATCTCTGTACTAGTTTTTTTTAAGTTAACCTCTGTATTAGTTTGAGTATTATTGCATTCTTTATTTAAATTTATTTGGGTTCTTTATTTGTTATTAACTATTTTTCATTTCATTCATATTATGTATAATAAGTGTTATCTCCAGTGGAAGCACATAAGGTTTATCTAGGGGATTATTTTATATTTGAGGTATATATATATACATTTTATTAATTAAGGAAAAAGATTTATAATTTCACTTTAGTTCTATCTAATTCAAATTTTTGAGAGTTTTTTTTTAAAAAATAGTTGATTATATTATTTTTTTAAAATAAATAAATAAATTTGGTCATGCGGCTTGTTGTGTTTTTTCTACTTGAAACACTTGACATATTAATTTCAATCTAAATATTAGAGTACTTAAGTTAGAATTGAGATATAAAATAAAATTTGAAGATTAAAAGTGAGAAATTTGATGAAATTATAAAATATAAGATAAAGTTTGTTTAACAGTAAAAATTAAGGTTTGACGAGGAAATCAAAATAATAATAATATATATATTAGAAGACAATTCAAAAATGTATTGCATAAGTGCTAAACGAATAACAGTAAATTACAAACACATAATAATAATAATAATAAGTTACAATCTATTATTAACGTCCGGATATATTTGTCATACTTTTTATACTTTCAGGGACTAAATTTTGTATTTTCATATTTCAAGGACGCATTTGTTAGTGAAGTCAAAAGATGAAAAGTAAAAAAGAAATATGACAAATATGTCCCTATGCTGGCAATCCACGTCGACAATCATTTTAGTGACAAATTTATCCTTCTGTGCTATGTAGGCGATTTTATTAATGGTGACGGACGGAAGTTAACAACATGATATATTTGTTGTACTTTTTACACTTTCAGGGACTAATTTTTGTATTTTCATCTTTCAGGGGTGTATTTATCAGCGAATTATACATTGAGGGACAAAAATGACTATTTACCCTTTTATTTTATAAAAACATTTTTGAAAAATTGACATACATTCTTAATGTTTTTATTTTCTAATACGTTACAAAAATCAATTCTTGCAATGCAAAATTTCACATTACCGAAACTAGCTTCAATAATGCAGCTATTTTTTAATACATTATGAATGGAAGAGGAAAGATGTTAAAGATAAGAGATAAGATATTTTTTAAAATAAAAAAATGATGTAAAGAGAGAGAAAAAAAGTGAAAAAAAGGGGTGACTTCTTTTATCCAGTACACATAGATATTCATGTGGGCCTGGGGGTTGATTTCGTTCAAACCCAAAACAGTAATTCGAAAAACAAAATGGGTTGCTAGGTCCATTCCTTGTGCTTTATGATTTATAATAATAATAATTGTCAAGCATACTTAATGAATTTGGAAATTGTAACCAAAACGAAAGAAATTTGTTAAGAAAAGAAAAACAAATTGTTGGGGGGAGAGGGAGTAATTGAACAACACCTCCGTTGACATTTTGGACTATTTTTGGGCCCAGAGTTGAATTTTTTTAGCCTTTTTTATGGTTTTTGGTAAATGACATTTTGGAGTTTGGTTTAACTAATTTTAATTGAGTAGGTGCTGCGTATGCCATTATTCAATGTGACGTAGGTAAGGTAAAAGCATGTGAAGATCAGGCAATTAATCAATGACCATCATATCATACCATATTTGATCCTAAACTCTTTATGGGATACATAGCCATAGGGTATCAACACTGACAACATGCACATACTTTTGAATGTAGAAACACATGTTGCACGTTTATCTGGTCATAGTTAATTATCAACATCAACATTCAACATAAGCTCATCAAGACATTCAACCAATTAGCTAATTAACTTCTTTCATATCATTGTTGCTTTGGAGAGAAAAGGAGATTAGTTTCGCTGGAAAGGGATTAGTCTTCAAGATATAGATACCTTAGGCGTATACTAAAAAAACAGAGATTATTACTTTTTAAATGGAAGGATTAATTTTTTAGTAACAAAAGTGATAGCAGTATACTTTACACTTCTCTTTATAGATGGAAGGGCTATTTTTTTTTGGCAACACAAGTGGTACGTGTATATATATCACAATCAAACGGGTAGAATGAGGAGCATATATATACTCAAATGTCAAGATAGTGATTCTACAAGATATAAATTATTCAATATCATCACGAAATCTTAATTATGATAATTAGGTTGCAATTTTAGAGTGGCAGCAGGACATTTTTCACTTCTCTTTATGAATGGAATTGAAGGATTATATTTTTGGTAATATGAATCACACGACTACCACACATATATATGTCGATCAAATGGCAGAATTAGGAGCACATATATTCAAAAGTCAAGTATACGATATCAACGTATGAAATCTTAATCATGATTTGCACGCAATAATCTGAGTCATGTGATTAGCAGTTGTAACGAACCATATAAAATTCTCTATAAAAAAAAAAACAAAAACAAACCATATAAAATCATGCATCTTCCAACAACTGTCTTATCCGATGGCCTACAGTGTCGTGCAATATATATACCTTCTTTTATATGGTGTCGTGCAATATACTATAATCTACCACAGACACATATAGATACATAGATAGATTAAAATTTATTTAGATGTTACATTATTACTATTTAAAAAAGGCATGTGTATTTCCTTTTAATATTGATAACCATTCAAATAAAATCTTATAATTTTTAGCAGTAGAATGCACGCAGTTAATGTTTCTGCATATGGGTGGCGGGGAACGGTTATGCTGCATTGAGCTCTGCTCATAACTTTTAATATACATTTTAAATGTTCATGTTACACTTTGTACCTATCATACTATAGTGTTAAAACGCAGCTCAAGACTTAAAATTAATACCATTAGTTAAAGTTAAGATAACTCGAGCCAGTTGATCAAGGAAACAAAAAGAGTGTTACAATGTAAACATTTATCTTGATTAATTAATTAATTAGTGGGATCATAATTTAGAAGTAGGGTTGAGGAAGGTAGCCTTCTTTCCAAGCGAGAAGAACTTTCCGGTGGGCAAGAGGTGCGGCGGAAGCAAGGCGAGGGTGGCGGCCAGCGCGGCGGCGTCATCCGCGGTGTGAGTACCCTTGCCCTTGGTCATTGCGGTTTGAGTGAAACCAGGGCAAAAGCAGTTCACACTCAACCCACTTCCTTCGTACGAGTATCTCTTTGCCAACATTCTTGAGTATGCATTCAGAGCCAGCTTCGACACCGCGTATTCCGTCCAGTACGACGGCCACCCTTGGCTCTTCCACGTTCCGTTTCTCACGTCTCTGAGGAACGTTCCCACCACTCCATCGATGTGTTCTTCCATCAAGTCCTCGCGTTCTAACACTGCTCTTATCTCACCATTTCTCACCTTCTGCATATGCATATAAATATATCAGTCATATTCTTTCTAACACTCTTTAATAATTTTTTTTTTATAATTTGGACACACGTAATGATAATAAACATCCCTTTATTTAAAACATCACATTAACATTTTTTATTTTTCTCTTCCTATCATATGATAAGTTCTATAAGTCTCTTTCCTCGGATGTCTAATACCATTTGAGGTGTCAGTTTATCTTTTTACACCTACCATACATGACAGACAATCAGACAAATAATAATGGTCATATTGGAAATTTTAAAACAATTTTAATGAAAGTAAAAATATTAATTAATTACTCCTAGGTTAATATAAGACAATGCACCGGTAGTTATATGTGAACACCAAATTAAATCACTCCAATACTTTCTTTATGTCGTCTCTGAGTGTCACCTAGAGTTCGAATGTTCACTCGTCATTTTTTCCAGAAAGAAGCTAAGATAATTATTGTCTCGTTCCTTTCTAAGGTGTGAAATATGAGTGTGAACAAAAGAAAGATATATAATGTAAGAAAAATATAAAAGAGAAAAAAAATGAAAGATGTAATGAGAAAGAGATATTCCTATTCCTTCAGTTTTATATTATGTGTCTTTTAAGATAATTAATATATACTTCTTAAAAATATATTTTTCTTTTAAGTTAATATGACAAAAAAAAGTAATAATTAATTTTTTAAAATGACGAATATTTTGAGATAAACATAAATTATAAACAAATATCAAGTAGAATGAAAGTGAACACAAAGGGAATGTAAAAGAAAGACTATAGAAACATCAAGTTGCACTACTGTATTGACGAATTAACTAGTAAAATAAAATAATGAACAAAAGAAATAGAGGTAGATCATTACATCGAGGGAGCCAAGCCTTGAGCTAACGTTGAGAACACGAGTGATGGAAGAAGAAGAGCAACGAAAGAGAGGGAGAAGAGCTTCAATCAGCAACTTGGGACCGTAGAAGTTGGTCTTTATGACGCTTTCTGCGTGCTCCACTGAGTTTTCGTCTAGTTCATTGTAGGACACTCCCGCATTGTTCACCTGAATTATCACAATATATTCGTAGTTAAATTAACTATGATCAATTTAATAACGTAATTTAACTTTAAATTTCATTTCTGTTAGGTATTATTGTAAAAAGTATATCAATCATTAATGTATTAGATTTTTTTATGATGTAGTTCAATCAATAGGGGTGTGTTGGGATTAGAGTTGAAACCACCTTAAAGAGAGTAATTGTGTGATTTTAATGCAAAAATTCGAAAGTAACTATGTTATTGTAACTTTTATCTGAAAGTTTGTTCGTGTTGGATTAAAGTGATTTCCAAACACACACTAGATCGATCTCTTTAATTTGTTTATGTACGTAGCATGTGCACATGTGACATGATACAGGGGAATTGAATTAATTTTAAATCAAAACATAATTGATGTGAAAAGTAAAATAATGAATACGCACAAGAATATCCAAGGTGGCTCCGAATTTGGCTTGGAAGGAGGATGCGAAGGTTAACACAGAAAGGGGATCAGAGACATCAAGAAGTAGAAAGTGAACAAAATCACCAAGGCCTTGCTTTCGGAGATTCTCCACTGCAGCTTCCCCTCTTTGTCTATCTCTAGCAGTTAGCACCACACTCACTCCTAATTCCGCAAGACGGTTCACCAATGCAAACCCTATGCCCTTGTTCCCTCCGGTCACCACCGCCACCGTCTCCCTCGACCACCACCTTCATTCATTCACCAATCACTTAACACAAATACAAGGAAGAAAATAGTATGCAAACCTTTGTTACACGTATATATTTCAAATTACGAACAAAACTTAGACACAATTTTATACATACTTTTAATGTTGTTCTCCAATCAGAATTAGAATTTTATCTCGTAGTCTTGTTGACCTTTATACAAAGTTTTATTATGCAGATTATCAAGGTCAATTCAATTTTGACTGGAGAACAGTATTAATTAAACAGATTAACCCATACATAAATAGATGGCCTACCTGGTTAAGCATGATGAAGGACAAGGAAAATAATGCTCCGGTTCCATATATGTGTGAGAAAAAAAGAATATGAACGAGTGTCAATTAATGCAGGACACTGTAATATGTATGCTGGGTGGGTATGTGTGTGTGTATATATATATATATATATATATATATAGGGTCACACACACTTACATGCATTAATGGGATTAATTAGGAACAAGACCTGACTCAGCAACATATAATATAACTATAGAAGTAGACTTGGCTCGAGACAGTGGCGGTGACCAGGTTATAACTATAAAATAACTAAGGGACGAAAAGCAAGTGCCAACCAGAAAAAATGGAACGTGTGATTTTTCTTAATTTGCAATGCCTAGTCTTCCAGGGGATGCGTTATAATTAAACTACTCCATAAATGCATTCTAGATATATCTCTGTTCATCTTTCTCTAATCACCACGTATGATTAGATCACGATAACAACTTCTTTTTATTGAATTTAATTAGAATATATATACTCATCATATACTGTCATTTAAAGTTTATTGATATGAGATTAATTTGTTTAAATTTATAAAAAATAATTACAATCTCATATTTTAATATTAGATTTATTAAATTTGTATTTTGTAAAAAAAAATAGGTGTGTAAAATTTTCTCTAAACATCTTTATCTCCCATAAAAATACTTGTGGTTTAAATTATAAAATAAAAATAAAAATCCTTCTCCACTTTGTGAATTTTTTTCCCAAATATACATAAAAAAATTAATTAAATACCGAAGTATACATATTCCTCTATTATTTATCAAAACATATATATTTACTATTCATAGTATAAATTTGGTTCACTTTTATGATAATTATTTTAAAAGTTATATATTAAAGAATTTGAGTCCTTCAACCTGAATTCTCAAAGTTATTTTAAAAGTTATATATTAAAGAATTTGAGTCCCTCCAACCTGAATTCTCAACATGATTTATTTTTTATTTTTAAGAAAATTTAATTTTTTTAAAAGATTTAAAAATAATAAATAAAGGAAATTAATGCAAAATAATAAAATTAGAGAATATATTAAAGAAGATAATAAAGTTAAATAAAAATAGTTAAAAACACTCTGGTTGAAGAACTTTTTCTAATTTATATATAGTGCAAAATTCAATACATTGATAATAAACAAAAAAAGAAAATTAATTTGTTTGACTATAACTTTCAAGATGGTGAGAACACCTATTTTTTGAATGATCTACTAATCCACAGATTAAACAATGTTTTGGTTGACCTTTTTCTTTCTCATTCATATTAGTCCATATTCTTGTTGATTTTGGTCGACTTTTTTATTTCTCCTCATAACTGTATTGACACATAATTGTGGTCTTTCATTGATGATCAATAATCATGATGACACATGTATGTTAACGGGACTTTGTAGACACTTGACACGTAGTCCAATGTGTACACTGAATGAACATATTGCAAGTAATCTATATTTATGTGCTTACATGTAATAATGAAATGTGCATATGGTATGTGTAGCTTTTGAAGCTTCTCACAATTACATGTTCTTTGATCCAGCCTCAGTGAATTTTCCCATTCGATGTCTCTCTCTTGAATTCATTTTTTGCTCAACTTGAACTAAAATCTTTGGCGGTCAAATTGCTGAACGAAGTGAGTGTTAGACTTAGTTTCTTCTTCAATGATGAACTTGGCCGCAATGAGTGTGTAAACTTGTCTAGAGGCAATCATTGCATCACCTTGAGTCCCACGATCAACAAAATATTTGCTCAACTTCTTATACGTGATTTTGACCAAGGCAGTAATTGAAAATTTTCTCATTTTTTTTAGCATCAAGTTTAGTGACTCTACCAAATTAATGGTCATGTGTCCCCATTGTTTTCCATCATTCCATGCCAAGGTCCGTTGCTCCCTTGGTATTTGATCAAGCCAGGCAATGCCGTATGGGTTGTCTTTTTGTAACAACTGGCAGTGACAAAAAAACTCAGGTTAAGTCATGGTATATCATGTTGTTTGAAAAAAATATAAATATGATTGTCAATTTAATTTTAAATAATAAAATAATGTGAATTAAAATTTTAAAAAATATCTTACTCATACTCAAGACGCTTTTCCTTTCATCCTCACTTTTGAATTGTTTTTTGTAATTTTGTCCAATGTGACGAATACAAAACACATGTGATGAGTTATCTGTTGTCCACCCACTGTCTGGTTGTCTGTATGTACTTTTGATTGACTCTTGCCTATAAGAGATTAGGCATATACCATGTTGTGGTGTGACGTGGGTTCTCAAGTTTTGCAAAAAAAGTGTCAATCATCTGTTGTCTCGCTCTCGACAATGACAAATGCTAATGGAAATATATTGTTAGCCACATCTTGTGCAACTACAATTAATAATATCCCTTTGTATCGTCCATAAAGCCAGGTTCCATCGATTTGCACCATGGGTTTACAAAATACAAATGCATCAATGCATGCCTTGAATGACCAAAAAAGTTGATGGAATATGACCTTGTTTGGAATTGGTTGGCTTGACTTGTCTAATGCAGGTATAGTTTGAATTCTGACAATTGTTCCAGGGATGAATAGTTGCAATGCTTGTAGATCTTTGACATGTATGTTGTATGACTCTTTCCAATTATCATATACCCATAGTTGTGAAACCCGACTGGTCATTGACTCAGTTGAGGTAGTGGGTCAGTGATCCAACCAGTGGGACAATAATTGACTCGATTTGACCCGATATATATTAAAAAATTCAAAATTATATATGTATCTATTATATATAAGTATATAAATAACATTATTTGAGTAAGAAAAGTTCATCCATACTCCAAAATCCAAAATAACAATTAATAATAATGAGACATCAAAACAACGTCGTAAAGCTGTAAAGGTGGTCCATTTTATTTTATTTTTTTGTAAAACCGGCCGGGTCAGATCGGTCCAACTGGGATCCAGTACCTAACCAACTAGGTTTGGCCAGGTCATTCCAAGTCAATTGCGTGACTGATCCAATAGTGGATCCGGTCCAGTTAGGCCATTAAGTCCCGATTGGACCGGATCGGGTTTCACAACTATGCATATACCTTCTTGAGGGCTCATTGTTTTGCTAGTCATGCTTTTCAATATGTGATGGTGTCGCTGAACTCTTGTTTAATGAATGTGATGAATGTTGGAACTGTTAGTTGCTCATTTTCTTCAACCATTGCAAGGATATTTTTGCTTGAGTTTGGAATCTATCTTATTGTGATCTTGTGAAATGGTGGGCTTAACGCATGTGTGAGGCCTTTCAATCATTATAATTTCCCAAAATTTAAAATTTTTGCATTTTGACGCTCTAAGTTTCCATTGGCACCCCTCAGCTTGACAATAGAAGACTCATGTATCTTTCGCACACCTCTTGTGTTTGAAAGTGACATGGTTCTTAATATGCCACATTCTTACTGCGTGTTTGAGGTCCTCCAACTGACGGAATCGCTAACCAACATATAGCTCACCATCCTGTGATTTAGATTGTTGTGGTAGGTCCAAAAAATGCCTATAGTTGGGATTGTCAATCACTTGGTTGTCACCAATATCAACGCAATTTGGATATGGACGATAGACATTTTTAGTTGTTGCCGGTTGGAAAAGAAATTGGATGTCATTATCATTGTTGTCGTTGATGTTGTTGTCATCATTGACCGCCAAAATTTCATCTTCATTGTCACTGAAGTCACCAACTACTTCATCCGGCAACCCGTTTTTAGCATGATAGTCATGTGATATTTCATTACTTTGAGATTGAGCAACATGGATTTGAGTAGTTGGTTGGACATTTAGGTCGGAGGGCTCATTTAGGTTCAAAAGTTAGGGAACCGTCACATAGTAGTTTGATGATCCATTAAGCAATTGTGTGTATGAGCCAATGTGTGCATCAAAGAAATGGAATGGTTGTTTGGTGAATTTGTGGTGATGGAATGATTGTTTCAACATTAGTGGTAGAAGAAGGTTGTTGTTCATATTGTACGAGCAACTCAAAGAAACCTATGCATTCATGTCAGTGATAGACATTGAACATGTCATCAATATCCTCATTGTCATTAATGGTAACAACCTGGTAATTGAACATGTCTGACCCGACAATTATAGGGTATCGATAAATGTCTGTGGTTATGCTTTGACCTCGGTTTAGGCTCATCTTTTGTTGGATTTTTCTTTTCTAGGCATTGAAGGTCATGTCTCTTTTCATTGAAACAAGTACATTTTTTTTGCCTTTAAACTCAACGTCAACGTTACAATCGGCATCGTAGTGGACAATGGTAAAGACTGTTTGGTTTATGGCTGACATGGTTATACTAAGGTGTGATGTATGTGAATAAGTTATATATTTAAGAGTGAATTGAAAGTTATCTAGTGAAGGGTTTGATGCGTTATGAAGAATACGTTATTAGTCTAATTTATAGTATCATGGTATGAGAATGTTGTACTGATAGATTCAACGGTCGTCATCGCACAGACACTTTTAGCGGTTGAGATTGCATCGACAATTGTAGCTACAGTACCATGAATAATGTTTGTACCACGTCTGCATCGAGATTTATGACGCACAGTACCATGAATAGTGTTTGCACAATGTCGCTGTAGGATTCATGACGTGCACAGTGTCTCTGCAGGATTCATGACAGACACAATGTCACTGCGTCTCTGCAGGATTCCTGACATGCACAATGTCTCTACAGGATTCCTGACAGACACAGTGTCGCTGCGTCTCTGTAGGATTCTTGATGTGCACAATGTCTTTGCATGATTCTTGACGTGCACAGTAACGTGCATAGTGACACGCATAATGTCTCTGCAAGATTCCTGATGTGCACAGTGATGTACACAATGTCTCTACAGGATTCTTAATGTGCACAGTGACGCCCATAATATCTCTGCAAGATTCCTGACAGGCATAGTGTCACTGCACAGTGTCTATGTAGGATTTCTGATGTACACAATATCTCTGCAAGATTCCTGACAGGCATAGTGTCACTGCACAGTGTCTATGTAGGATTTCTGATGTACACAATATCTCTACATGATTCCTGACACGCATAATGTCTTTACAAAGTAATTTAGAATTAATTTTCCATAGGTAAAATAAAAAAATCTTATTATCTATTTGTATCCCATAAAAATGTTTTTCTCTTTATTATTTGAATGAAATTATTTTTAACAAACTATTTTCATATATTATTCTTAAATGTAAATTATTTTTTAATATTATTTTTTAAAAAAAAAACTAAGGTTTTTCTATTTATTCTGCTAAAACAAAGTTTAATAAATATATCAAATGGGCCAAAAATTAATTTAAAAATAAACAAATTCTTGTCCATGAGGTGAAATAGTTACGAGTAAAGTGAAATAAATTTCCTTTATAATGCATCATAAACTCTTTTGTACAATGTCTGAGTATTATCTTCTTTTCTTTTTGCTAAAAGCTGAATATTATTAAAAATATATAAAATGTAAAATATATTAAAAGAGAAATTATTTTAAATCATATAAAATTACAATGAAATTATATAATTTAATGATATATAAATTAAAAATAAATGAAAATAATTATAATTTAAAATTTAAAAATAACTATACAGATAATTGATTCAAAAACTGAATTTATTCAAGGATGTTATTATATGTCGTTTTTTAAGACATTATATTGGGTTTGGTAAAAATAATGGGGGATTAAACTGTTTTTTATTATAATAATAATAATAATAATAATAATAATAATAATAATAATAATAAGTTTAGTAATAATAATAATAGTAATAGTGATTATTATTATTATTATTATTATTATTATTATTATTATTATTATTATTATTATTATTATTATTATTATTATTATTATTATTATTATTATTATTATTATTATTATTATTATTATTATGTGAGCTTGATTTTGACTTTTTAATATTATCGTGCAATATATGAATTAATACGTCACTAAATAAATTTAATTTTTTACGTAGTTAATATTAATGGTCGAGCTTTTTTAACGATTTGAAAAAAAAAAAAAAAAAAAATATATATATATATATATATATATATATATATATATATATATATATATATATATATATATAATTTGGTGAGACAATTTGATTTAAGAATAATTAACAGGTTACATTATTATTACATAAAATTTAAGAAACTTTTATGCACAAGGATAAATTCCGAAATTAATTATTAAGTGAAAAATTGCAAAATTCAATATATTTAAATGATTTTTTTTTGTTTTAAAAGTAATATGTATCATAGCCCTGCAAAAATTGCACATAATGTTTTTTCATAACATAATTTGCTTTAATAATTAAATCAGTACTATCAATATTTTAAAATATTTAGTAAAATTAATTGATAAGTTAGTTAAAAGCTCATAAGTTTACTCCAAAAAAATTAAAAAAATTAATTAAAAAGACAAAAATTTGACAAATCATAAAATGATATAATATAAATTATTGTACATATATCATATCTCAAAACAAAGTCTCACAGAGACTAATTATGAACAATAAAAATAAACAGGAATTTTTAGAGGAACTATTGACAAGGACTAAACACTTACCCTAAAAATTATAAAACAAAATAAAAAACTAAACTAAATTTTAACATAAGAAAAATAATATAGTCTATAACATTGAAAAAAGAAGAGACTTGTTATAAACTCCAACTAGAAAAAAAAGTAACACATCATTTAACTTGATTTGCTTTCGGCCTTCTAATATTTTTGAAAGAAAAAGGGAATGACTAAAAAAATGAAGTAAAGGAAAAATAAAGAATGTAATATTTGATAACACTACTCAAATAGCTTATACTTATATATGTCTAAAAAAATTAATAGATAAATTGATTATATATTTTATGTGTTGGGTTTTGATTAGACATAAAATATATATAAATAAAGAGTGTACTGATACTTTTGACATTTTTTTTTTGCTTAAACATGAAACTGTATAGTTCAGAACATTTTGTAAATTAGGGGGGCACTCCGATAGCTGTGGTTCCGTCCGTGACTTAAAAGGGATAATTTTGTTTTACGAATATTAAATCCTCTCTATCATTGCTCTGAATTATGTAAATATGTTGCATATCTATCTATTCAAATTTACACGTTTTTTTTTTTTGCTGATATATAAAAAAGCATATCAACCTAATTGATTAATTTTTCGTACAATATTTTATCTGATAGAAAATTAAACCAGGGTTGATGGCCCCCCCAACCCGTGCCCAGTTTATGCATTGCACTGTTGGAATCCACGGGGCATAGTGCGTTAGCTTTCTTATTCAAAACCTTTCTTGAGTGCAAGAACTACACAATCCACTTCACAGTGAACTCAGATAAATTTATTAGAAAATCAACCATTGTTTTTTCACATATTAATTTTTATACTTATTTGTGTAGCTCAGTTGGCACATACCCTAGCAGAACGGATTTTAAATATGATTAAATTTTAAACTAAAAATTAATTTCATAATCAACTCAAAGAACTGAAATATTTTATTATTTTCTTTTTCTTTTTCTATCTTTCCTCTCATTCCAAAGTTCAATTCAATCAAAGAATAAAAAAATCATTTTTTCTTGTAAAATGAAACTACCATATGCACATTTTGATTACTCTAAATCCACTTTTCCATTTTCTTTTCATGAACATGCCCTTTACCTAACTTGTAGCTTCTAGCCATAATGTGGTCCTCAGAACTCAGATTCCCTACGACCGGCGATCATATTCTTCGGTTTATACTGCACAGCAAGAAAAAAAGTCACCCTAGCTTTTGAGCTTTGGGCATGTGACATGTGACTTATATTTTAGAAAAATGGAAGAGCACTTTTGTTTCTAAGTTCACAGCCATTCAATTCTTATATATGAATTATGATCCCAAGGAAGTCGATCGGCTGAAAAAAATGAGCAAATATCATTGCTCTATCTTTATCAAAAAGACAAAAAGATGCCAATGTTTTATATTTTACTGCACTTGAACGAACATGAAGTCCACTGTGACTGCTGAGCCAACCAAACACAAGCGAGTTCTTGTGTTTTTTTCTTTATATACATGTCAGTATCTCTTTGTGAACCATATATATATATATATATATATATATATATATATATATATATATTTATTTATTTATTTATTTATTTATTTATTTTGTGTGTGTGTGAATTTGACTCATTTAAAGTGACCAACTTACTTTAAAAAGTAAAATAAATAATCTCAATTGTTAATTATATATACATGCATGATGAACCATACACGTGTTTGAATATTAACGGATGATTTCATCAACAATTGGGATTACCTATTTTACAGTTGCTCACTTTAGAGTTTAGAGGAAATAGAACCAACTGGTCAAAGTGTAAGCTAAAGTCTAATCTGTACAAATTAAAATGAGTTCTTGTGTTGCTATTCACGACGTACATTTTAGTGATTTTATTTTAGGTTCAAACAGATTATTGTTTGCACTTCCCTTATATTGTTCTTTGTTCTCCCTCAAGTACTTGTAGAGGGGAAAAGACACGAGATTAACGAGAAACCATACCTGACTCAAATTCAACTTAAATTCTGTATCTTTCTCTCTTCTTACTACATGCAAGGTGACGAGAGAAGAGGATACAGGTCTATATTTTGTTGGTTCTACACTGCCAGTGTACTACCTTTTTTATTGGTGAATTATTTGGACTACCCTGTTTGGCACAGCCAGAAAATGTCAAAATGACAACTCATTCTTCGTTCCTTTCGGATTCATTTTTAAAAAAAATATTTAGACAAGGGGAATTTATTTACGACTAAAGATAGACGAGGATAAAAGTTATTGGTACAAACAACTGTACACTTATATACCTTAACTAAAGACTAGAATTCCATCCCTAACTTAAAAATAAAATCACAACTAAAGATATCATTTTAATCTTAACATGGGTCAATCTAGTGGGAGGCAGGGGCACAACCAAGTGTATTGCTACATGGACATCCACCCCCTATAATATAAAAACCTCCTAATATTTACACAATTTTTTTTTTGCCTCACCTCCCCCTTCTAATATAACATTTATATGTACCATTAACTTTTTTTAACATCTAATTTTAATTTTGTAGCCTTTTAATTTTATTAAAAAAAAACGTTTAACTTCTAGCATTTCAATTTTAACACTCTAGCTTTCCTCTTCACCCCTTTTTATTAAGCTACATTTTTGTCTTAACATTTTTTTCTGATTCCATTCCTGGTGGGAAGAGAGATTAATTGGGTGTCAAATAAAAATAAGCAAGTCTAGAGGAGGGGGGTGCACAAAATGCAACAGATAAACTGTTTCATCAATTATTTTTTAATAGCGAACATTAGACAGAAATTTCTTACGCTGCCATACAAAAAGAAGAGCAATGCCAGTAATTCCTACTACATCTAAAAGTTTTAGCCCAAAGAGAGAAGGAAAAAAACTTATTCAATCAAGGGCCATTGATCTGTGCTGTAAGTCAAGTCAATGACCTTTACACAGTTATCTAATTTCTTGAGTGTCAAAAATGAGAAACACGGACATAACATGGACATGTCACACTGTCATTTACATACAGATACTCGTGGAGAATGAGTATGAAACATTAACAAGCAAAGTCAATTCATGGCTCAGGTTGCATTTTCTCGCATTCTTCCCGAATTGACTGGAAAAGAATAGTAGACAAATATCTTTCACCAAAGCTTGGGAAGACAACCTGCAAGCAATAAATATTTTGTGCATTAAAACGTAAGAGAGTAATTTAATACTGAAATTTCAAAATTATATGAAGCTTTAAGTACAAAAAAGATAAAATTGGCAGAAAGCCAGAAACAACAAATGATGACGTTTAAGCAAATAGAGAAAGAAAAATTGCAGGAAGTGAAGTGATCCTTTTTCTGGCTACATACCAAAAACCCCTCTCCCAAAAGGAGAGCAAAAATTTACTTGAAATTATATAATTCAAGCTAGTTATGCCAACCAGAAAAGGAAGGAAAGAGAAGAAACTTAGCCCATAACAATAGCAGGGCAAAAGTACATAATACAAAATACAAAGCATTTCCAGCCTTTTCAGCCAGGATACTAGGTGGATTCACACTAAGCACTATGGACAAATCCAGCTAAGTTTTCATTCCATCCCTACAGGTCCTTAACACAATCAATCCACCAATCAGAAAAGACGAGCAAATAGGACAAGATAATCATGTATAAGCTAATGGATGAGAATTAGCAGTGTGCTACAATGCAAGCAACTGGATACTTAAATAACATCAGAAAATGGTGAATAAGACATAATCTGCAAACTTGTCCTTAAGAACCAAAATCTAGACATTTCTTTGAAGGCCAGGTTGCTAAGAAAAAAATAAAATATAATTAGATTGGTAAAATGAGGAACTCCATCTGTATGATGCTTTCGTAACTTTAGCAAAGATCAATCTCATTCCAGAACCAGATGGATTAAATTCCTTGTACAATTATGTATTGATTTAGATTTTTTTGTAGGAAATATGCATACCCCAATAAGCTTGCCTGCATTCTCAGGCCTCTTTCCAACCTTCAAAGCAGCTGCAGCAGCAGCTCCTGAAGAAATTCCCACCTGTTTTCCAATTGAAGTTAGCAGGTAAGAGGCAAAGACAACAGATACAAACTCTTTATTGGTGTCAGAGTTGAGGTGTCACAGGATTTGAAGAAAATTAACTCAAACATGATGTAAGCTAAATAACACAAGTTCTTATGCCCTTCATAATAGGGTGTGGGAAGGATCATTCATGAACGTAACTAACATTTTATTTAATATATGATGAGGGTACTAGACGCCATCATCTTGTGCATGATTGTTTCAAGCAACCCTGGCATGTCTCCTGTAAGAGTGTAAGTGCACAGGATATGCACGCCAGAACCCATTAAGAAACTCAAATCACACATACAGGTGAAAAGATGAACATAAAGGACTAACCAGCAAGCCTTCCTGGAGTGCTAATTGCTTTGCAGTTTCAACTGCTTCATCACTTGATATCTGCCAAATTCACAAAAGGGAAGGTTAATTATAATACAGACCAAGAAAATTGTGACATTCACCATTGTTGGCTAGTACAGTAGGCAAAAGCTTATAGAGGTAAAGCAAATATAAAAAACAAATGTCAACATCAATTTAGTTTGCAAATGGTCAGTAGACAAGGAGCATTTGTTGTCATAATAATACATGCATGTTGACCAGAAGAAATGCATACAACAGAATCACGCAGAATGATTCAAATTTCAAAACGTGACAAGTTCAACTAATTGCTTTTGGAAATAATTAGTAACACATTTTTAAAACACTCAGTTTAGGAAACAACAAAAAACATTGGATTATAACAAATAGAAAAGGACAACAGGAAAGCATAAGAACAGACCGCTATAACTTCATCAAGCACATCTTGATCCAAATTCCTGGGCACAAAACCAGCCCCAATACCCTGAATTTTGTGAGGTCCTGTGGTTTAGCAGGAAAAAAGAAAAAGATATAACTTAAAAGAAATTAAAATTAACATATTGGATTTGAAATGTGTAGAAACTTGTTATGTTTTTGTACCTGGCTTTCCGCCAGTAAGTATGTTGCTTTCCAGAGGCTCTACACCAATAACCTGATACATAAGGAAAAAATGCTTAAAGGAATCCAACAAAGTAGAAAGCTTTCCTAGACGAAATTATGCTTCCGTTGATAAGACATGAGCAGTATACTGAATACATAGATTCATTTACACTTACACCAAGTATTTTATGGACTGTTCCTTTACATCATTATATTGATTGATAATATTAGATAAATTAGGGTTTGGCAATGCCATTGAGAAAGATGTACCTGTATTTTTGGATTTTGTTGTTTTAGGAATTGGCCAACTCCAGAAACAGTTCCACCAGTTCCAATTCCTGCAACTAAAATATCTATCTTTCCTCTTGTATCTTCCCATATCTCTGGGCCAGTTGTCTCATAATGAATCTGTATAGTTGAATTCAACTTCATATATCAGATCATACGGCAGCACAGATGCTATCTATGTAGAACATTTCAATCAACTTGAATTTAACTAATGCAAAGGGGATATACAATATTGGCTCACAATTTGAACATTTTCCCAACCCCTTTTCTTTTCTTTAGCAATCTTAGATAATAATGCATAAGGAGACAATTTTTCAATAAAAAGTTAAACTGGCTGCATGACTTTGTTACTTCTGGAAACCTTGTAACTAACTTTAACCTTGTGTGTGTGTCCCATGTGTCATGACAAAGTGCTGCTGAAAGCTAAAAACAGAAGAATGCATTAAGGGAGAGAAAGAGTACAGAAAAGAAAGAACAGCAATCATCTTTGAGCTATAAAGGACACAGCAACAGGAAATCTCAGAGAGAGAGAGAGAGAGAGAGCACATCAAATCAAAAGAACCAAGCAGTTCCTTTGCATATTAGAGAAGAAACTCCTCTAGAAGACCACAGGCAGAAAAGACAGAGAAGCTAAGATTAAAAAAATCATCTCATCTTTTATCACAACTAAATATCTTCAAATTCAAATCAATAGTAAAAAACTAAAAATCATTGTTGACAGATTACTAGTTTGTAAAAGCATATAAGTGTTTCAAATTATGCTTTTTCCAATGATAAAGTGCATGTGAAACAGTGAAAGTAATTTGTAATGGTTTATTGTGAGAAACATTACCAAGGTCATCATCCCTGAGGAGAAAGTAACCCAAGAATGGGTTTGATGAACTTGCCATTGCTGCCAGCTAGGGTTCTAAGGTTAGGTCATTCATTTTTAAAAAACAGTACCTACTAGAATTAACACTAATAACATTGATGAAATCCTAGTTGCTGCCAGCTAGTGTTCTAAAGTTACATCATTCATTTGAGGAACAGTTCTCACAAGAATAAACAATAATGAGATGTTGCAGCTGCACAGACCAAACAATATCTTATCTCTGAATAGGTGTATGTCTGTGTGATGGGATACTACACTTGATAAATGGCTATAGACTTACTAATACATTGTCCAGCTGTTAGATACATAAGGGCCTTGGTGTTTGGTGTAGGCTCATTGGTATGTCTAGGGAAACTTAGTTATGCTCTCATAGTCACAGCTATGAGCATTTTCTTCTAATTAAGTTTATGGGCTTGATAAAGTGTGGTGGCAATGGGATGTATATGTTGTTAATTGGAGCCTTTAGCTGGAGCAAAATGCATTTATCTTTAAGGGAAAATTTGCTTTTGCATCTCAATTAACATGGACTTTGTGACTATGGTTTCAAGCAAGACTTTCAACTAAAGATAAGTAAGAGAAGTATCAATTACCAATGCTGAATACAAATGTACAACACACAGGCCTAACCTGGAGGCTGGACATAATGATGCACCCTGCAAGGGTTCCCATTCCCAAGAACATAGGATTTGTGCACTTAAACATAGAATAAGCTATAAATACCTTAGGATTTGAAGGATTATCAAATTGTTGAAGCATGTATGCATTGGGGGTACTTTTTAAAATTTCTTCAGCTTTTTGAACTGCTCCATTCATGCCCTTTGCTGCATCAGTCAAAACAAGCTCGGCCCCAAATGCTTTCAAGAGAACTCGTCTTTCTAAACTCATTGAAGCAGGCATTGTCAAAATGAGTTTATAACCTCTTGAAGCTGCTATAAAGGCAAGACCAATTCCGGTGTTGCCGCTAGTAGGTTCCACCAATATACTCTGAAATGCACATGAGAAACAAGTTAACTCAGAATGACAAAAACTTATGAAGCAGCATAAAATGTATTTGGCCACAGGTAATCTGAATAAAGTAAATCACAACAAAATTTAACTAGCTCTTATGAAGAACACAATGTGCTTTTCCAAAAAAACCATATATGGTTGCAGCATCAAAGTAAAAGAAACTATACTGCTTCATTGCACCCCAAAGCAAAAGGTTGACTTGCCAAAATGTCCAGACTAAGTTATAGTTTCTAGAATTGTCAAAACCAGTAAATATACAAGCAAAGTTGTGTAACATGCCATATTGATAACAGAAAAATGTTTATAATAAACACATATAACCCTCTTAAACTCCGATTAGGGCATATAAAGTCTCGCAACATTTTAAAAAATTGCTCATATGCAGTCACATTATAAAAGCACAACATGCTCCAAAGCATGCAAGCATAATTTCTTGACAAAAGACATGTGTATTGATGATTTTGTTTCTTTTTTGAGAGAATAATTCCCGTAAAGACAGAGAGAGAATGATTATAGAGAGATACGACTTTTGCGTTTGAATATGCATAAGTGATTAACAAGGTGCATGATTAGTTTTATTATAGTCAAGCAAGGAGCTGTAGTGCCAGGGTGCAGCCCAAGAGTATAGACATAGGGACATAATACACCATGTACATCATCAATGTACAGATACTATTTCTAATGTTTATAGTTTCGACCAAAAAATTATTCTTCACTTCAATTAATGCCTGCTATGCATTACATATGTGGCTCTAGAACAATATTGCTAAAAAACATTTAAAAACTTTGGTGTGTCCATAATGATCAACCATAAGACCATTCGATACCTAAATACCAAATGCCAAGCACGGGAAGAATAAGTCGTTTAGGTGGTCTGCATTAGCCATGGTGGACAAGCAGCAATAATTATAGGGAAATCACATGTTACACATACTATGAAATCCACATTTGCTTTCTATCATTTTTACCTTCCCAGGTGTTATAGCTCCTCTCTGCTCAGCATCATTTATCATACTAAAACCAATCCTGCAAGATGAAAAATCGGAAGCATTAAAGAAAAAAAAATTACCAGAGACAGAATAAACCTCCAATATGCAAATTTATGTGACCAAATAACTTATGCAGGCTCATAGAAATACCATCATCAGCCTCATATATGAACTTTTGAGTTTATACCTAACGATAACTGAATTTATCACCTAATAATGGATACATGACTAAGTGTTTTTACTTGTGCCATATAAGGAGTTATATATACATCCATATTAATATTCAATACTTAGTGTAAAGCTATACATGTCAAGTCAACCTAACAAATAACAAAAGAAACAATAAAAAAACAGCAAAGAAATCAATAACAAAATCAAACCAGCTGCTTTTGTCACTAGAAACATTTTGGGCTTGTTTGGTTTATGGAAATATTTTCTGTTTTCATTTTCTATTTTGCACTAGCAATTACAAGAGAAGTGTCAGCAGTACACTCTTTAGTCTTTAGTATTGTTTCATCCTTCAAAAAGGTGAAAAGTCAATTTAATTACCTCATAGGCAGGTCACATTTCGAAGAGTATGTTTACAAAAGTATATTGCGAAGATTCTCTAGTCACAAAAAAGATACATTGTTTTCACTTTATTTCATGTTTCTAAAAGATGAGATTAATTAATATTACATTGTTGGTCTAAATTAATTTTACACATCCGATAGAAATTAATCTTATCACTACATCATATTAATGAATAAGATGGCACATTAAAATGGTCAATTCTTATTGAATGTCTGCATAAAAATGTTTTCCACCATTAGTGTGTATAATTTTGGATGTCAGTTGGGAAAGTTCATAAGTACTTTTATTTCTAAAATATCAGTACCAAATTCTTTCGTTGGCTAAAGTATGAAATTCGATGCATAATTGCAAAATCCAATGAACAATTAAAGAAGGAAAAAAATTGTTACTTCGGAAGTAAAAGTACTTTTTTTTAGTTATGTCAACTTCAATCCAAACATCTACTTTCATTTTATACTTTAGAATCCGTGAATGTGCATTGGAATTCCCAAAAGCACGTTTCAAACTTTTATCTAAACATAGCCTATACCGGTAAAAAGTAATTTTGAGTTTTGTCAACTTCAATCCAAACATCCACAATCATTTTATACTTTGGAATCCATGAATGTGCATTGGAATTCCCAAAAGCACATTTCAAATTTTTATCTAAACATAGCCTATACTGTAAAAAAAGTTTTGCACACAAACATTTTGACAAGGACCAGAACAAAGTCTTATCCCATTGCATGACTCACATTACTGTTAAAAACCACACCCCACGTAAATAAAACAGTGCAAGATAGGAGATTTCACAAATCACAAGTTCAACAAGTAACAATTGAAGTTTCTCACCTGTCCTTTACACTACAACAGGGCTCCATAATCTCAAGCTTGGCAGCAATATTGGCCACAGAACCCTTCACGATATTGTTCAGGTAAACCATTGGCGTTTTCCCTATGAGCTGCGCCACGTCAGCAGCAAAAAGAAAACGAACAAAAATTAACGCTGAATTCTCACGCATAAGCGAAAGCACGCAAAAACCAAAGAATTATTTATCCACGGACCTGGGTGACATCTTCAGCAATGTTGAGACCTTCGATTTCGGTTTGGGGCTTAACGGAGACAGCTTTGCAGACAACGGTGGAAGGCGGCGAGATCCTCGTCGCGAGTGGTCTCCGACAGTGGCTGTTAAATTGTCTCAGTGACGTGGCGGCGGTGGTGCGGGTGAAAGTGGAACAGTGCTGAGTGGGAGCACGCGAAGAACAAGTCAACGAGTTGATTAAGGAAGCAGAAGCCATTGGAGGAAGGTTGGGAAATGCAGAACGACGACGTTTGTTGAGTTGAGACGAAACCCAACCCAAAGTCACTACTACACAAACACAATGAATCGCACGCACTCACTCACAATAGTATCTAATATCCCTTTGTAGTTGTTCGCTCACTCCCACGATTGTGGATTGGAAAAATGGGTCGCAATAGAAGAAGTGTATGTTGGAAGGGTAAAGGGACAAGTTGGCTATAATAAATGATAAAAATGACAATAACCAACTGACCAACATACCTACACAAGTAGTAATTTTTACTATTAGTGTGGTAATTTTATAACCTTTATCTTATTTATTATTTTATACAATAATAAGAAATTATATTAATTTAACAGGTGTGTGCTTAATTTTATGTTAGATTCTTTAGAATCATATTAAAATACCAATTAACATGTGTTACCTATATTATGTAAAATTTGTAGAAATTACAAAACTTATGTATAGTTTTGATGAACTTGTCTCGAGGCAAAGAGAAAAGTGCATTAAAAAGTGATTAAAGTATGAATTAAAATTTGAGAAGTTGAATGCTTCATTGAAAGAATTGATTTCGATAAAAATTGACGATTTCAATAACTTCATTAAGTCACGTGGGATCAGAAAGCGCTCAAAAATAGGATTTTTTTAAGTTTGAGGGATAAGTTGAAGCGATTACAAAGAAATTGCATGAAGATATCAAATAACATTAAATTTATGTATTTAGAAATATTATTGTACGCGTGTCAAAATCATAGAATTTGACCATTAATATTAAAAGTTTATAAATAAGATCTCTTAGAGTCAATTTTCGGTGATGGTTCAGAAGGTTATCATATATGTATTCATTCTCACCTTTTACATATGAATTCATCTTTCTTTATTTTATTGCATCTTTTTAAACCCTTTACTTTTCCTAATCTTTATTTTTTCTCTAAATTTTTATTTTTTCAATCTCTATTTTTGATTACTTATTGAATTACTATCGAAATCAAAATAATTATAAAACATCTTTAAATCAAAAATGCTATTATAAATTTTACTTACAAATCATCTTATAGACTTTTATATGATATTACTATAATTAAAAATAGATATCTTTATTAAAATTACTATTATATGCGTTAAGTATTAAACAATTCTCTAATAAGTTGAAACTATAAACTTGCTTATTTAATTAAAAAGAACTTACAATCGAACATGAATTATATTTCATCTTTAAACATTTATGTGTTAATAGAATTATTAAGTGAAACTTACTCAATTTGTTAGGAAAATATATTCCTTTTGTGAAGTAGGTGCAATTTTCACAATCAACAACATGATCTTAAATGAATTGTATCATCATGGATCATCCAGATATACAGGGTTTGCCTCTCTAAGATGAGGAGGGGGGAGGAGATGGTGTTCGTGGGTGATGTTGTTTCAGGGACGGGTCAAAACTACTCTCTTTGTTTGGTGGGAAGGTTCCTCACAAAAAAATCCATTAGAGTCCATATTATGAAGGAGTGTATGGCGGAGATTTGGAGCCCATTTTGAAAGGAATATAGATCATGGACGTTGGCAATGGTGCTTTCACATTTTAGTTCTATCATCACAAGGATATGTAGCGGGTTATGAAGGGCGAGGGCCCTGGACTTTCGATAAGCACCTTTTAATTCTTAGCATCATCAAGGAAGGTGAAATCCTGGTTTGGGTTTAGGTGAACAACATCCCTATAGGCTTTGCTACAATCGCGGTAGGGCAGAACATTGGTAATTTCTTGGGTACTTTTCTGGACTATGATGATAAGCACAACTCCAGCCCATGGATGTCATACATGAGGATTTGAATTCTTGCTAATGTCAACAAAACTCTCAAAAGAACGAAAAAGGTCAAAAAGGAAGGTGGAGAAGCAAAAAACGATCAATTTTAAATATGAAAAACTGGGGTTGTTTTGCTAGTATTGTGGCATTCTAATGACTTTTGTGGAAAACTCTTCAAGAAACGTGAGGTTTTGTTAATTGTGGCATTCAAATCTCCAAATGCTTTATTGCCTCAGCCCACCAACCGTGCAATAACTCCTATTGATGGTGATCTGAATAATGGTGCGGAAATTGATGACGACATGGACATAAACTTAATTGTGGGGAACAAAAAAGGAAAATATTGATGGCAATAGATTCAGTCACTATTGCAGTTGTGCAGAATGCAGTAACCTCCATTGTTGACCTTGAAGAGCAACTGAAATATGAAAACGAACAACATTTTTTAATGGCGGGACCTGGCAACCTACTATGAACAACGAGTTGCTTAAGCTCGAACTATTGGGGCCTAGGAAACCCGCGTGCAATTAATTTCCTTTGTGACCTCGTCCGAGACTATAAATCGGATATTATATTTTTCTTTGTGAAACTTTAGTTCATGTCACAAGGATTGATGAAATAAAAGTGAAATTGAATTTTGATTGTTGCTTCTTTGTTGATTGTTTGGGCAGAAATGGTGGTTTGGCTTTGTTGTGGAGAAAGCCATATGATTACGTATAATTAATTTTTCCCATAATTTTATTAATATGGAGGTCAATTATCAAGACAAACCAGCTTGGCGTCTTACAAGTTTTTATGGATTCTCGGAAAGACATAGAAACAAGGACTCTAAGAATCTTTTACAATCTCTTTCTCAAGACACAAATCTCCCTTGGTGCATCACAGGAGATTTCAATGATCTTTTACAATCTCTTTCTCAAGACACAAATCTCCCTTGGTGCATCACAGGAGATTTCAATGATCTTTTTTTAACTGAGGACAAAAAGGGTCATATTGATTACCCTATTTGGCTAATGAGGGGTTTCAAAGAAGTTGTTTCTAATGTGAATCTTGTTGACATACCTATATAGGCCATTTCACATGGTGGAGAAGTTAAGGCTTGGTTGATATTGGTGCCACTATTGCACATGTCCCTGCTAATATTTCATCTAATGATAATGTTGTTCTTATTGCACCTTTTAAAAAACGGGAGTTTAGATAAGCTATTTCCAAATGCACTCTGATAAATCACCTGGCCCAAATGGTTTTAATCGTACTTTTTATAAAAGATATTGGGATTTGTTAGGTGAAGAAATTTTATAAAATGGAGTTGTTTGGCTGAATCAAGGTTTCTTTCCCCAAAGCCTTAATAGCACTAACATTTCTTTAATCCCAAAAGTTGATAACCCCTCCTCTATGAATGATCTGAGACCTATATCTCTTTGTAATGTATTGTATAAGATTGTATCAAAAGTGCTTGCTAACCGGTTGAAAAGGGTTCTTCTCAATTGCATTTCTAAGGAGCAGCCAACTTTTATTGAAGGGCGTTCTATCCTTGATAATGTTCTCGTTGCTATAGAGACCATTCACCATATGAAGTGTAAAGTGATAGGAAATGAAGGTGGATTTGCTCTGAAGATTCATATTAACAAGGCTTTTGACAAGGTGGATGGGAGGTACTTAAAGGCTAGTCTTCACAAAATGGGTTTTCATAGAAAATGGGTGAGTTGAATGATGTGTGTGAATTCGGTGGAGTTTCATGTGTTGGTTGATGGAGAGGTGTTGGACCTATCTTACCAGGCCAGGGAAAGGACTGAGACAAGGGGACCCATTGTCCTCCTACCTCTTTATTTTATGTATGGAGAGCCTTACTTCACTTATCAAAAAATATGAGAGAAAGGGAGATCTTCATGACATCAAAGTGTGTATGGGAGCTCCTTTCCTCTTGCTTATTTTTTTTTTGCTGACATTTGTTTTTTATTTTGCAGAGCATAAAAAGAAGAAGCAGATCTTTTGCATAATATCCTTGGTTTGATGCATTTGAGTTCTCTTCAAGGCTTTCTATAAACTTGTAGAGGTCAGAAATATTTTTTAGCAGAAATACTCAAGAAAATCTCAAGGTCCAGATTTTAGCAAAGCTTAGAGTTAATGAATGCCTAGGAACTGGTATATATCTTGGAATGTCATCCATGATAAGAAGAAAGAAAAAATTAATTTTTGGATCCTTGAGGGACAGAATTTGGAAAAAAAATCAACATTAGTCAGGAAAGCATTTATCAAAAGCTAGTAGGGAGGTACTTATCAAATCAGCTGCTCAAGCTATTCCTTCATATTGTATGCATGCTTTTCTTCTTCCATCAACTGTCTAGGATGAAATTCTAAATATAATAAACTCTTTTTGGTGGGGAAGTAATAGAACTTCAGGCAAATGTATAAATTGGTTTAGTTAGGAACATCTCACTATTAGAAAAGAGAATGAAGGTAAACATCTTTACGCTTTTAATTTGGCTATGCTAGGGAAACAAGAATGGAAGGTAGCTTCTGACCAGGATGCTATTATTTCACAAGTTTTCAAGGCAAAATATTACACTAATGGAGAGTTTTTGGGTTCCTCTATGGGACACAACCTAAGCTATACATGATGTAGTATCCATACTTCACATGCTTTTGTCAAAGATGGAATTAGATGGAGATTGGGAGATGGTCAAAAAATAAAAATTTGGTCAAATCCTTGGTTTTGTGACCCTCAAAACTCATATATTGTTTCTCCTCCTATTGATGGGCTCTTGGATTTAACAGTAAGTTCCCTTATTCACCCTACAACGAAAATTTGGAAAGAGACTCTTATTCATGATCTTTTTGTTCCTTTTGATGCTACAAGAATTCTATCCATGCCTATCTACTCTTCACATGATCATGATGAGATTTTATGGAAGCTCAGTAAGGATGACACCTTCTCGGTTAAATCAACTTACTATCATGCCATGGATAATATGATTGATAGTTCCCATCTTCATGTAAGTGGAAATTGGAAAAGTCTATGGAATTTGAAAATCTCGCGAAAAATGATTGTGTTCTTATGGAGGGTTGCTCGTGGTTGTCTTCCCACTTCGTGTTCCTTTTGTATGGATTGATAGAGAATGTTTGACACATTTTTGTAGGGTGTTCAAATGCTAAAAAGCTTTGGCTTGAGGTTTCATTGCTTTGCCAAGTGAATGATCTGGCTGCATCTGTTCAAGACATGAAAGATCTTATTTTTGCTACACCTAGCAAATTTTCTCAAACCCAAGTTGATCTTTTTGTTGTTGTTCTCCCCCCCCTCCTTATGATTTTGTGAAGTGCAACACCGACGCATCAATTTTCCAAGATCAATCCAAATTTGGATTAGCAACTTCTGTTCAAGACACAGATGGAACGTTTATCTCAGTCATGTCCTCTTGGTTTAGTGGTATCCCTTCACCATTGGAGGCAGAGGCAAGATCGCTGCAACTTGCTCTTGATTGGCAATCTTCTCAAAAGCAAAATAATTTAATCTTGGAGACAGATTGCAAGCAAATAATAAACTGCATCAAAGCCAAAAAATTTCAGAATAATGAAGTTGGTGATATTCTTAGGAATTGTGTTGAAAAAATTTCTACTTTTCAAAACTGCATTGTTCAGTTTGTAACCCAACAAGCCAATCAAGTTGTTCACTCTTTAGCTAGAGCATCTAGATCTTTTGCTTGTTTGCAATTATTTGATTATAGTTTAATTTAATATAATTATCTTTTCTTAAAAAAAAGTAAAAAATTATATATTTAGTTCTCGTTAAGAAATTATTTTTGGTTTAGAATTGATTCTGAATTAAACAAATCTTTAGATAGATTTTGAGTTGTGTTCACACCAAACAATGTTACCGCCTACGAAGGAGCCCCTACATTAGAAAATATCAAGAGAAAATTGTGTATTGTGTAGTACATGTATCTTTGTGTGTCAAGATTAATCTTCCACTATGAGATGTTAGGACACGATGTCCTTTTGACTTGACATCACATTCTCACGCAGGAATGTCACCTTACCTCAACATGTTAGGATGTCGTGCTCTTTTTGGGGCGTTAGAGATTGTCATCATCCTTCCAACTCTTGTCCTCTAGTGTGGCTTGTAGAAGAAGATTATATTTTTTTTAACATAATATTTTGAACATTTGTTCCCCTTTAACCTTATCAGTCTTCTTTTTAAATTATTCATCATCATCTGAATCAGTGAAACTGTCCAATTCTTCAAACATATAATCTTCCTCTGTGTCATGTCCTATATGATCACATCAAGAATATCAAATGGAATTCTAGAATTAACAACATTCCTCAAATCATCCACTACTTCTTCAAAGGTATCTTCAGTATCCAAGTCCATTTCTGTGTCAAAGACTTTCAAACATGTCCCTTGGAATGATTCATCACTACCATTCACAAATGTATTTAAACTAACTCCAACCCTTTCTTCCACACTTGCACCAACCCCTGCTTTCACGCCATCATCTACCTTTGGTAACACCACCATATAGCCCTTTTTGCTAACCAACATGTACCCTTGTTTCATCGCAAACTTCCTCATGATCACTTACTTCCAAGCCAATGTCCACCTTAGGTTGCACACCAACATCAACACCAACGTACATCACTTTGAAGTATAGGAAGCAACAATCTTAATTGGATCAACTTGGGTTCTTTGTCTTCCATACTTTGTGAATGACTAATAAGTTAGTCACCTTTTGTTGTAGGGCTTTTACTATTTATATTCCTATTTTTTAAGTACACCCTTCTTTTCTTGTTTGGTATATAAATTTACTTAATTACATTTCCTTTTTGTTCATTTTTTCAAATAATCATCATTTCATCAAACCCCTTTTCTTCTTCCATTAGCGTTATTATTCCCCATTATTCCTCTTCACTCTCTATTTTGGAAATATGGTTCATTTTTTTTTCAATTCCTTTGTTCATCGATCCCTTTTGTTCTTACAGGAAACATTGATAATTCCTTCTCAACCTCTATCTATTTCATAAATTAATGATCCTCCTTTTTGTTTAGTTCCTTTGTTCAACAAATTTCATTTATTCTTCTAAAAACATTATTTTTTTTAAATTTGAAATCCCTTTTTTTTTTACATTACGAGTGATGCCCACATGCTAGATTAAACATTAATGCTTATGACGAAAAAATATATTATTCTTAATTCTAGATTGTAATTTGGGGTTTTGATTTTAGGATTGTAATGTGGGGTTTCATTTTATATATGAGATTGTAACTTAGGTTTTGTTTGTTTGTGACGAATTCGTTGTTTTGAGATTTTGATAAAATAAAATTAAAAAACATAAAAAAAGTAAGAAATACTGTAAATTACTTTTGGAAACATTTACCTACTTTGGAAATAGATTTCTAAAACCATGTTTTACTTTACAAAATAGTTATATGTTTCCAGAAAGTAATTTTCGATAGCACTAAAAAAGTCACGCAGATATATATTGACGAACAAATGCAACATATTGATGCACCTTCGATGAAAGTAATTGTATGGAACTTATGGAGGGTACGTAATTCATGTGTATTCAAGGAAGGGTCCTTTGATCATGGTAGGGTGATGAATGAAATCTTTTTTTATACGTGGTTCTGGTTAAATGAATTGAAGCTGCAAATCTGTGTTCATATGCACAATGGCAAGTATAACATCTTAGATGAATCACACCAAAACAAGTGAGATTAAAAATTATACAGTATTGGATTATATAGTTAAGAATGACTAAAATAAGTTAATTGGTACTACCTATTGTTTTAAAATAAAATAAAAAATAAATAAATAAATAAAAAATGTAAAACCTTAAACAAAATAACAAAACAACATTAATAAAGTAATTTCATAATATATAACAGAATATGCATTAACAATGCAATCTAACATATAATAAACACGAAGAAAAATTTAAGGGATTAATTTTTAATTAGTATGGATTGAAGCGCACAAATTCTATTCTTGAAAAAGAAAGCAACTTGTTTTTTTGTCCACCTTTGTGTTTTTGCTAGAGGAGGAGAGAGATATACACAGGTATAGATCCTCTTGTGCAACAACAAAAAAATCTCAAAATAAATTTACATGACTACATAACAAATAGGTATCAAATTACATTTGCAAGTCTCAAAAGATAGAAATTTTAGTTTTAAGTAACAGATTCTACAATAAATATTTTATTTTATAAAAATAAAATTAATATAAATAATATTTTTATAAATTTTAAAGTATAAAACAAATATTTACTAACACTTATAACAATAAGATGTATTTGCTTTTTGATAGTCTATCACTTAAAATTTTTATGGTTAAACATGTTTTATTTAAAATAGTTATAAGATAAGTAACTTTCTAGAAAGTTTTGTAGTTGTTAAACGGTCAGAGTTGATTGTCGATATCTCAGGAAAAATTAACTACGGAGAAGCATTACAACAAGCACAAACTGGTTCGTGTATGAGAGATTTATCCAAATGATTAGGTATTTATAAATACCTAATCATTTTCTGGCATAATTATGACTGCAGTTACTTAGACTGTAGCTCATCTTTTCTGGCATATTGCTCCAAATGATTGTGTGTAGGGGGGTGGTGGTGGTTTTTGTCGCATGTTTTGTGGCTATTGATATGGCAATATGGCTGGAGGACTGACTTGCAGGGTTGTATCAAGGCAACATGCTAATTATGTAAGGAGCTGGTGCTGACATCTCGTAACACGAAGCATATATAAAGATGATGAAATGTTTTGGAGATTGTTGGTGCTTCAAATGCCATGTGGAGGAAGCTGTAACTAATTTATTTGGCTTCAGTGCACTCATGTTTGTTGCAGATATCGGTTTCTCTTGGTGGAGGAGGAGGGTATTTTTTTGTGGAACATATTTTATCGGGCTACCATGTTTGGTAGTTTTCTGGTAGCTTGTGGTTATCATTTATTTGTATCTATTCTTTGATATCTTTTTGGTTTGCTTTTGTTTCTCTTGTAACTTCTTAGTATCTCTGGTATTGTATATACATAGTTGTTTGTCGAGGAAAAAAAATTAACTTACTGACAAAACGTAACACAATATTTATGTATAGGATTGATGAAATATGCACATTAGTACATTGATGGAAAACACACGGTATTTATATTGAGTTTGATTGAAAACATTGTATTCAATGTAGGAAATGAAATTATGATGAAATTTTATTATTTTCAATAAAAAAGAAAGATAAGGGAAAAAACACATGTAGAGAGTTTAATGAATAATGAGTACAAAATTAAGGTTTAAAAACAATGAAGGTTTTTTTTAGTAATCAATAAAATTGATGTAAAGTATTTATTAAATTTGTTGATTATTAATTTTTGATAAAAAAATTCAATTTATCACTTTTAATGAACTCTCTTTTTAAGATAAAGGGTTCAAAAATTATTAAGTTAGATACAAAAGTCTTGTTGAGGATAAAAAAGTTTTTGATAAAAAAAAAGGAAAAAGTGTGCTTAATAAAATGGAAAATGTAAACAGTAAAAGTCATATTAAAAATTCCTCTAATTTTTTTACGACATCCTTTTTTTATAAGCATTTTTTACGACATCCTTCTTCTTTATTTTTCAGTTCTTTAATAGAATTCAAGTAAGAAAAGAAAAACTGTTAAGAAAAATCAAATTTAAAGTCTTATCTAAAGAAATAAAAATAAAAATATGGATACATACATGTTCGTCATTTTGTTTTGCTAACCAACAGAATGATAAATGGTACAATTTTTTTTTATAATTAGTACAGTAATCCGTGCAGCACGGAAATATATTAAATTTATAATATCAAATACCTTTTACAACCATATAGTATCAATCAATTAAAAGCCTTTTTTAAATAATCCTTCAATCTCAAAACAAGTGTCCTTGTTTTATATAAACCTATAAATATAAATAGATGAAAAATAATAATAATTTATAAAATTAATTTTATGAAAGAAATGAAAAAAATAATATTAATATTAGATTTAAAAATTAAAGTATAATTTATTAGAGTATGGTTGGAAAAGAATAATTAATGTTACATTAAAAAAACATATATGATTTATTTTGGGACAAATTTTTTTTTCCTTAAATGTGACACTTATATGAGAGAGAAAATAATATTTAAAATACTTAAAAAATAATATTTAAAATAGTTATTATAAAATTAATAATTTTAATATATATATATATATATATATATATATCAATTTTCAATTGTATTATTCATTATTTATCATTTTATATAAATTATAATAGTTATTTTAAATTAGAGTTTTTTATGTGAAAGTATATTTAGAAACTTTTGTTAACTTTCTGTTTTTTCAAATTTATTATTTTTAAATTTAACTTGAATTTCAATAATTTTTTAAAATAAATTATTAATAATTAAAAATAAAATTATTTTAATAATTTAGTTCTAAATTAAATTTCAATAAATTTTTAAAAGCAAATTATTAATAATTTAAAATAACATTATATTATGATATAAATTATTCATCATAAATTTAAAATATAATTTTATATAGAAAAAGATATTTCTTGATTATAACTTTCAATTATATAAAATATATTTATTTTGTGGAATGCAAGTATTAAAATACTAGTTGTAGATTAAATTCTAAATATTTATTTTGGTTTCTGAAACTGTGAGACATGATAAATTAAATCTTAAAATAGAAAATTTAAATTTAATATTTAATTATGAAGGAAATTATAAGGTTAATATACTGGTTAAGAGATAAAAGATAATGAGAAAAGATTCGAATCCTTAGCATTAATAAATTAACAATGACCTTTAAAAAAAATGCTACAAATGTGAAAAAAAGATAGAATTCGGCATTCTACTTTACTACAATACACGAAAAAACAAACAATTTCTTTACTTTTTAATCTATCTCTAATTTATTTATTTATTTATCATAAAATAAATTAGCTCGCCTAAAACGAGGGAATACTCATCAGCGTTGGTCACGAACGAGTCACGACCTTGAATTGATTCAGTCAAATCAGCAGAAGACAGGGGTCGGAATCAAACCAATCACCGGAACCGATTCCGTTTATGAGCGGCGACGCGCCGTCGATTTAACCACCGCAAACCGATGGAATCACCGGGTAAGCCAAGCAAAGCTGGTTCCATCCCTTATTTCCGTTTCATCACTTTCACTTCCCAGTTTTCAACCTAATTCGCGTTCGTTCCTTCGTTTCGTTTGTTCAATTTTCAGGTGCTTTGAGGGACACGTCAGTGATCGTGGTGACGCTGGACTCCGACGAGGTCTTCATCGTCGCGAGCCTCTGTACCAGAACCGACACTCAGGTAATCTACGTCGATCCGACCACTGGCGCGCTCCGCCACGAGGCCAAGTTAGGGTTCGATCTGTTCAAGTCGCAGGGCGAGGCCTTGGATTTCGTCACCAACGGATCGCGGTTTGCCTGCAGGAGCAGGACGCTCGCGAGGGCGATTCTAGGCTATGCCGCGTTGGGGAACGTCGCGCTGCTCCTCGTCGCGACGAGGCTGGTCGCGAGTGTTTCCAATCTGCCCGGCGGTGGGTGCGTGTACACGGTTGCGGAGAGCCAGTGGATCAGGATTCCGCTGCAGAACGCGGTGGCGCAGGGGAAGGGAGAGGTGAAGAACGTGCAGGAGTTGACGGAGCTTGATATCGATGGGAAGCATTACTTCTGCGAGACGAGGGACGTTACGCGGCCTTTTCCGAGCAGGATGCCGGTGAACGAACCGGATCAGGAGTTTGTTTGGAACGCGTGGTTTTCTACTCCGTTTGTTGAGATTGGCTTGCCGCGGCATTGTGTCACGCTACTGCAGGTTCTGTGATCTCTTCTGTTTGCAATTAGAATGAATGTAGTAGAACTTGATCCTGAAATAGCGATTGCTTGTTGAACCTGTGAATTGAATCCTGTGAAAGTAGGATACAGAGTAGGATACTCCAAATTCGGGAGTCCAATGCAATTTATGATTTGCTGTTACGCGTGTTCCTTGATATTGAAGGAAACTGCTGACAAATGCGGCCACCGTTGCAATCACTTTACTTCAAAAACCTTGATTTTGTGGCTGAATTTGCAGTCGCATACTGTCTTTTAAAACCTTGATAACTTGTGTTACCTTGCTAGCTGAAAGTTTTTGTCTGTGAAAATTGGTTCCCAAGAGAGGCGAATTTGTTAGGAAGATGATGAGTCGATGACTTATTGTGTGATAATGACAAAGGATGTAAATAAATGGGTTTTGTAGTTTGCTTCCCGCAAGATGGAATTTGTTGCTATGTTGTGTTGGACTATTTGTATAGACAAGAGCTTTTAATGGAGCAATGTGGCAAATGATGCCTTTTTGGAAGCAAAAATTGTGTTTATATTTGTTTGCATTTTGGAATTCTAATCCTCATACAGTGGTAATCATGAAGGTCAACATACGTTTCATATACCATCCTGATGGTTTAGTGTCTTGGCTGTTAGTTTCTTGTTAGCTATTAGTTTTCTTATCTTCCTCCAAGCTTGCACAGGCTCTGGCTCAACTATTTTTTTTATAGCAGTGCTGTACCAAAGATAGTACAGTGTATAGAGCAATTAAGACGGAAAATTCACATGTGCATTCTGTTGTCTCACTTGGTCTTGATGTGTAGGGGTTTGCAGAATGTCGAAGTTTTGGAAGCTCGGGTCAACTAGAAGGTGTTGTTGCTCTCACAGCTCGTCGGAGCAGACTACACCCGGGTACTCGATATTTAGCAAGGGGGCTAAATTCATGTTTCAGTACAGGTGAAGAAAACTATCATTGACTTTCCATCTTATAATGAATTGAGTGATTGACTTATAAAATAGCTAGCATCATGTTCATTATGGTTTCAGTATCTCTACTAATTTTTGTTTATTCAATAGAACCTTCTTTTGCTTTCTGTTGGCATGCATTAAGATCTTCTTTATTCAATTTCCCAAATTTGGAAAGGTTCCCAAATCACTTATTTTACCCTAATTCCTTTTGTAGTGTAACTTTTGCTTGCTGCTTCTTTCATTTATGCATTCTATATTCTGTTTTGACTTGATAACCATCATTTCATGTGCCTTAGTACATGCCAAATGTTTATTAGGTTCCATTTTACAGGAAATGAAGTGGAGTGTGAGCAACTTGTATGGATTCCCAAACGAGCTGGTCAAAGTGTACCTTTGAACAGATATGTATGGCGAAGAGGCACTATTCCTATCTGGTGGGGTGCAGAACTGAAAATCACAGCTGCAGAAGCTGAAATTTATGTTTCAGATTGTGATCCTTATAAAGGAAGTGTACAGTATTATGAAAGACTGAGTAAGAGATATGATGCTCGTAATATGGATATACGTGCTGGTGAGAATTCAAACCGAAAAGCTTTGGTTCCCATTGTATGCATTAACTTGCTTCGAAATGGAGAAGGAAAGTCAGAGTCCCTTTTGGTTCAACATTTCGAGGAGTCTATAAACTTTATTAGATCAACTGGGAAGCTTCCGAATACTCGGGTCCATTTGATAAACTATGACTGGCATGCCAGTGTGAAATTAAAAGGTGAACAGATGACAATTGAAGGGTTATGGAAACTTCTAAAAGCACCCACTCTATCTATAGGTATATCTGAAGGGGATTACTTGCCTTCACGACAACGAATAAATGATTGTCAAGGTGAAGTTATCTACAATGATGATTTTGAAGGTGCATTCTGTTTAAGAACAAATCAAAATGGGATTGTACGTTTTAACTGTGCTGATTCTCTTGATAGGACCAATGCTGCTAGTTTTTTTGGTTGCCTCCAAGTATTCACAGAGCAATGTAGACGGCTGGGGATATCACTTGATAGTGATCTGGCATTTGGTTATCAATCGATGAATAATAATTATGGTGGATATACTGCTCCACTGCCACCTGGGTGGGAGAAGCGTTCTGATGCCGTGACAGGAAAAACATATTATATTGATCATAATACCAGAACCACCACATGGATGCATCCATGTCCTGATAAACCATGGAAGAGATTTGATATGACATTTGAGGAGTTCAAGAGATCAACAATTTTGTCTCCTGTATCTCAACTAGCTGACCTTTTCCTACTTGCTGGGGATATTCATGCTACTCTTTACACTGGATCCAAAGCAATGCACAGCCAAATACTTAGCATATTCAATGAAGATACGGGAGGAAAGTTTAAACAGTTTTCTGCTGCACAAAATGTGAAAATCACTTTGCAAAGAAGATATAAGAATGCAGTTGTGGATAGCTCTCGTCAAAAGCAATTAGAAATGTTTCTTGGAATGAGGCTTTTCAAGCATCTTCCATCAATTTCCCTTCAACCTCTACATGTATGTGACTTGCCAACTGTCAAAGTTAACTGAGTGATGGCTTTCTGTTTCTTTTTCATACATCAAGTGCCTAGCAATTGCAGTTTCATATTTAATTTCATGTTAGTTACTGAATCACATCTCTCTCTTTTAAGAACAACTTAATTTATATGGCATCTCTCTGTTCTCTAATTTTTTGCTTATTCATGTCTGCTTTTGGGGTATTCCACTGCTAACTTTTGACTTGTAATCCCAGTTAATACAGTAGAATTTTTTTAATGCTGACACTTTTAAACCCTGTGGTTTTGAATGGAAATAGACAAATAGTTATCAATAGCTAAGCTATCTGATCATTGTAGGTACCGTCTCGGCCATCTGGTTTTGTTCTCAAACCAATTGCAAACTTATTTCCTATTTCTGGTGGTGAAGCTAGCCTTCTGAGTTTTAAAAGAAAAGGCCTAGTTTGGGTATGTTAAATATTTTTTACTGTTCTATCATATATGAATTTATCAATAATATTTACCTGAAATTTTTATGTATCTCTTCTTATGAAAGTATGTATACCTTTTCCTTTCACAGATTTGTCCACAACCTGCAGATGTAGTTGAAATCTTTATTTATCTTGGTGAACCTTGCCATGTTTGTCAGCTTCTTCTCACAATATCCCATGGTGCAGATGATTCAACTTATCCATCAACAGTTGATGTACGGACAGGGCGCCATTTAGATGGGCTTAAACTGGTCTTAGAGGTCTGTATTTGGCACTCATTATGTCTTGCAACTCATATTATTCATGTATGCATAATACTGCAGAAAGAGTTGGTCTTAATCATGCTTATTGAATAGCAAAAAGCCTTGTGCTCATTTATGTTGTGTGAAAAACCACAAGAGTTTCTAACAGGAACAGTTTGAAAAACATCTTCAATTTTTAATTATTATTTTGACTGTTTAAATTCATTTTCATTTACATAATGCGATATCTGCTTCAATAAAAAATAATATTTTTTAAAAAATTTTAAGCAACGATTGTGTAGCTGTAGTGACGGGCAATTTATTATGAAGCTTATTTATATATAGTTCTTACATCTGAATCTGTCTGACATCTATTGGCAGGGTGCTTCTATACCACAATGTGCGAGTGGGACCAACCTTTTAATACCCTTACCTGGGGCAATTAATGCCGAAGACATGGCTATAACTGGAGCAAATTCTCATCTACATGCCCAAGATGCATCACCCTTATCATTACTGTATGATTTTGAGGAACTCGAGGGAGAGTGGGATTTCCTTACTCGTGTAGTTGCGCTAACCTTTTATCCAACTGTTTCTGGAAGGAAACCATTAACGCTTGGCGAGGTAGATATTTTGGACAATTTCATAACTTGATGAGTCGTGGCTTGACTAAGTATAATATTCTTTGGCATTTTCTTTAATTTTCCATGTGGGTCGCATGAATGTTTTATTTTGTCTTGCAATTTAATGAAGCCAATACAGTGCAAAAATGTTACATAATTTAACTGAATTGGTGAGTTGGTAATCAATAAGTATAGGTTGAAATTCTTCGTCTAACTTAAACTATTTTTGGTTACAAAAACTCATCCTTCTCTTTGTGTAACATTAGTAAATATGACTTAGATCCATTTGAAGGTTTCTTGGTTATAATGTATTGGGTGGAAATTCATGACTGAAATTAAAATTTATTGGCTCTTTCTGCCCCTTTTATTAACTACTGGCGGTAAAGTTTTCTAGCTAAGCTAATTGTTTGTGGGTGTTAAATTTGACTGTATGTCAATAATAATGAAAACTTTTCCCTTTCTAAAATGATATAATACTAACAGATTTTCATTGTTTCCTTTTTTCTACTAATCAATTTTCAATTTGATGAGCCAGAAATATTTTCTGAAATGTCAAGGTCTTGAAATTAAAATTTGTAAAATTTAATCTGGATGTGTGCTCCAAAAGAAATGCAACTTAATTTGCAGTCTCTCTCTACTTGTTACCAGACCAATGGTTGAAGGCTTTACTTGCATACATGCTCTCTTCATTCTTGTGCCTATTATTTCAATTGTTCAGTTAGTTTTCTATTCTTTTAGGTCTATTTTCAAGGTAGGCATGTAAATTTGGGTTACGTGAATCTTTAATTGCTGCTGTATGATGATGTGCTATAGATTGAAATCCTTGGAGTTTCTCTTCCGTGGAGTGATGTATTTACTAATGAAGGCCCTGGTACAAGATTAGTTGAGCATGTCAAGAAGTTTGAAGAGGAGCTTAATCCCTTTGTATCTGATTCGGATACGAATCCATTTAACTCTTCATCCTCAGAAAAAGCGTCACCACCCAAACAAGGAGGCACTTCTGCTGACCTTTTCATTGACCTCCTGTCTGGGGAGGACCCGCTTCCACACCCACTTGCGCAACCAGTTACTGAAAATATTGTCTACCAGGAAAATGACCCACTTGATTTCTTGGACCTAAGTGTTGAAAATCATAGTGCCAAAATCAATGGTAAAGTTTCATCAGAAGATGCCAGACATGCAGAAAGTAGTGCTGAACAATATTTAAAGTGCCTTAAAACTCTTGCAGGGCCAAGTCTGGTATGTTATCAATTTGTCGAGACAAAGCATTATAAATTTTATTGTTCTGCCCATCCAATAAGATCAACCCCTAGATTTTATATAAATTTTCTTTTTCCCCAAAGCATTCTTTCTATCTTCATAATGAATATACTAATTATTCCATTGTTGTTGTTGTCGTCAAAGATAATGCATGACATAATATTTGGATGTAACTATTGCTCTAGATAGATTGTTTGAATTTGGTTCTTCTATGCTCCCTCTAATAATAAAGGGTAGCAAAAAGGAAAAGGAATTTCATTGAAGATTGTTGTATGTGATCAGATTCCATGTAGGAAATGTCGCCTTCTTATTTGCCAATTTTCACATTTGTCTTTGCATCATAGTGCAGACACTTTTGTTTGGATTAATTTTTTTTGTTTTTGAATGCAGTTTTTCCATTGAATTTGGAGCAGTTTTTATTGGTTGATTTATAAGTTTTGGGGAGGTTAGGAGGGCAATATTTTCTGATGCTGCGCAGATTTTGCAGTTCTCGGGTGTATTTGGTTGGAGTGGAAAGTGATATATGGTTTTATGTGGCTTTCTATTGGTGTTCTGCTTATGAGCTCTGGAAGGGAACTGCCCTATTAGATTTGCAGAGGGATTTTAGTGTTTTATTGTACTGACAAGCTTGTTCAATTTTACTGTTTCCTTTTTTTTTGCTTTCCTTGATAAGAAAGAAATCTCATTCTACTTTTTTATTTATAGGTCGGGCATTTTTGTTCCTAAGATTTTAAAATCCTCCATTAGTCCATGACTTTGAAAAAGTAATTGGTTTTTGTTCCTTTTCACTTTATTTTTCTCTATTGTTTTGCCCCATAAAAGATTCAAGTGAATGACATTTTGCAAATTAAGGGATTAACCGAAGATTTTTAAAATCTTTGGGAACTAAAATGCCTGAAACACTCCTTGTTTCCTCACTTTAATATATTTATGAGAAAAATTGAATAAATGTAACGCTTGTTTACCCACTTTGAGATATGGGTTGTGCTTGTGGCTTCTCTTTAGTACTCACGGCTATTTCAAGGGAGTTTCTGTTTTTCATATGGAGAGAGACTTGGCTGCCATGATGCATGATTGATTCCTTCTTTTCATGTGTTGTCTTTTTTTCATCTGTTTTAGAGGATTTTTCTTCTTCTGAGTCATACTTTCTCCATTTCTCCCTAATAAAATTTCTTTATAAAAAATGGGAAAATTCCTGATAAGTCAAGCCAAACTAAGATGTTGGGGAACTGGTTAATAGTGATTGGTTAACCAGTTGCTTGAACTTGATTCAATAGTTATCATTCACCTGTTCCCATGGGATAGCTTGGCTGGACACTGAATATACAAGTAACACTTTTAGTATCTTCAATTTAAATCTAATTCATGAACTATTTTGACTATGTTTTGTAGCAAAGAAAAATCAACTTCATTGAAGCCATTAAACTTGAGATTGAACGCCTTAAGTTGAATCTTTCTGCTGCTGAAAGGGATAGAGCCCTGCTATCTGTTGGAATGGATCCTGCAACCATAAATCCTAATACACTGCTCGATGAAGCTTACACGGGAAGATTATCTAAAGTTGCAAACAATCTTGCCTTGCTTGGAGAAGCTTCTCTTGAAGATAAACTTGTTGGTGCTATTGGTCTTGGGACTGTTGATGATAATCCAATAGATTTCTGGAATATTATCAGAATTGGGGAAACCTGTTCTGGTGGTAAGTGTGAGGTGCGTGCTGAAATTAGAAAGGCAGTTCATTCATCTAACACAATGTCATCTGCTGGTGCTTCAGAAGCTGTATTCTTGTGTTCTCAATGCGAAAGGAAGGCTTGCAGAGTTTGCTGTGCTGGGAGGGGGGCATTTCTGCTTGTAGGATATAATTCAAGAGAGGTCCAAGTTGACTTTCCTGTAAATCGTTTATTAGCTCAGGATGGTATAATTTGTAAACGGTGCTGCCAGGATATTGTGCTTCATGCATTGATTTTGGACTGTGTGAGGGTTCTGATTAGCTTTCGAAGAGCAGAACGTGTGGAAAAGGCTGCTTACAATGCTTTGAAGCAAATCATTGGATCATCTTGGGATTGTCATCTAGAAAAGAAACAGGTCCCTGATAGCAAGTCTGCTGGCAAAGCAGTACAGTTGTTACTGAACGGATATGAATCCCTGGCTGAATTTCCTTTTGGCAGCTTTTTACACCCGGTATATTTTTTAACTATATATTTGATTTTAGGCCTGCTGCATTTTGTTTTAATTTTTCATGTGAATTTTCAAGCCACATGCTGTTGCATCTACCAAAAATGTGTTTAATCCATGATATATGACTTATATCAACAGATGCATGGATGAGTTTAATACCAATCTTCTAAATGATTTTCATATTTGATGATTGCAAAAGGAAGGAAAGCATTGGATATAACTAACACAAGAACTTAAGGTTTATGTTTCTGTTCAAAGAATCACAAATTTTAATCATGAATTTGAAAGAATTGTGGATATACTTTTTTGTAGCTGAATTCTTGAGTAGGATTACATTGTCTCTTAGAATTTGGGTTTGAGCCTAACTCAACCTAGAAAACCAACGTGAGGTGAGGGTTGCCCTCTACTTATGTACACAACTTTGGCCATATCACTAGTCAATGCAAATTCTCCAACACACTCTTCACGCCAAGGACTAGACATCTTGAGCATGAAGTTTGCTGGACTGGACATCTGCGGGTGGTCCAATGAGGGCCTGATAACAGGTGGTCTGAAAGGCCTAACATCGATCGTTAGGATAGGCTTTGATACCATCTTAGAATTTGGATTTGTTCCTAATTCAACCCCACAAAACTAGTTTGTGAGGTGAGGGTTTCCCTCCACTTATATGCACAACTTTGATCGTATCACTAGTTGATGTGGGATCTCCAACAGTCTCATTTTGTTAAACCACTAGAGCTGAATTAATGGTTTTCAAGTGATATATCCAGAAAACATAGTAAATAAATAATACAAGCCATGTTGTCTAGATAAAAACTTAGAAGACTAGCAAATACCAGAGTAAACCTATCCATAATTATATTGCCAGCTTTCTAACATGAATACTGAACCATTTTCTGTGATTTAATCAACTGTGGCTTTTGGTTATCCTCTTATTTGTACTAATTCCATGTAAAATGAAGCATTATGGGGTTAACTTATGTTACAATTATGATGTAGCAAAAAGAAAAGATGTTTTTGCTACATTGGGGAGCACTTAGTCTTCCAAATGCAGGTCTAGTCCCATTTTTGCAACCTATATATTTTATAACCATTAACCATGCAATTGCAGGTTGAAACAGCAGCAGATTCTGCTCCATTTTTGTCATTGCTTGCTCCATTAAATTCTGGTTTGCGGCTATCATATTGGAAAGCACCATCTAGTGCCTCCTCTGTTGAATTTGGAATTGTCCTTGGTAATATTTCTGATGTTAGTGGGATTATATTGATTGTCAGCCCATGTGGCTACTCTATGGCTGATGCTCCAATTGTAAGTATCCATTAGTCATTTGCTTTGTGCTTTATTCTTTTTATTGTTCATTGAATTTAGAATTTAACTCTAGGATTATGTTGGCACAGGTGCAAATTTGGGCAAGTAACAAAATACACAAGGAGGAAAGATCATTAATGGGAAAATGGGATCTGCAATCTATGATTAAAGCTTCCTCAGAATTATATGGACCTGAAAAGTCAGGAACAGAGCATAAAGTGCCTAGACACGTAAAGTTTCCCTTCACGAACTCTGTTCAGTGCCGCATAATTTGGATAAGTTTACGCCTTCAGCGACCTGGTTCAAGTTCTATAAATATTGGAAATGACTTCAATCTGTTGTCTCTAGATGAGAACCCTTTTGCACAAGAAACTCAACGGGCCTCATTCGGAGGATCTGCTGAGAGCGAACCCTGTCTTCATGCCAAGAGGATTTTAGTTGTTGGAAGCCCCATTAGAAAGGAATTTGATCTTAAGCCACAACAAAGCTCTGACCAGTTGACCCTGACAGGGTGGTTGGAAAGAGCTCCACAGCTTAGTAGATTCAAGGTAAAATCTTGTTTTTGTGTAATCCTTTTGCGATAACCAATTTTGTTTTTGAAGTTATCTACATCTCAAAAACATTGATTAACCTCTTATTTTCTTAGGTTCCAATTGAGGCTGCTGAAAGATTGATGGACAATGATCTTGTCCTGGAGCAGTATCTGTCTCCTGCTTCTCCCTTGCTTGCCGGATTTCGTCTTGATGCCTTTAGTGCAATCAAGCCTCGGGTTACCCATTCACCTTTTTCAGATGTACATAGCAAAAATTTTCCATCCCTTGTGGATGACAGATACATCACTCCAGCTGTATTGTATATTCAAGTATCTGTTCTCCAGGTATTTATTGGAACATTATCATACTGCTTCTGTCACTTTTCTCTTGCCTAGGGGAAAATTGTTGTGGCTCCTTCCATGAATTGCTATGTTTTGGAAGAGCTCTGATTTTGTGCACCTAATGTGTTTCTTGCCATGGTTGTTTGGCACCTGCACCATAAATGTAGAATGAATTTTAAAATAAGATAATAGGAATCAAGGTTTAATTCGCAAAGCACTGCCATAAAACTTCGTACCCCATTGCCCAAAGGCTCTTCGCTATGCGAAGGTATGGGGGAGGGATGTTGTACGCAGCCTTATCCTTGCATAGAAGTATGGTACTTGATAGAACATTATGGCGGAAGTTGATCCATGTAGCCGATCCCACCTAGTGGGATAAGGCGTTGTTGTTGTTGTTGTTGGTTGTCAATAGTAATGTGCTAAAATTTTATCATGTTATGAACCAACTATTCTGTAAACTTAAGCTGTTAAATAAAATCATATGAATGTTTTTTGTTACATGTTTAATACCTATACACACACACAATCTGAATTATTCCTTTTTATTCATCCTCTATGGGTGAAAACAACCTGACTACTGTCTTTGATTGATTGCAGGAAAACCATAGCATGGTTACCATTGGTCAGTACCGATTACCAGAGGCCAGAGCTGGAACACCAATGTACTTTGATTTCTCTAGCCAGATACAAACTCGCAGAATTTGCTTCAAACTAGTTGGAGATGTTGCAGCTTTTACGGATGACCCATCAGAACAAGATGATTCTGGCACTAGAATTTCTCCACTGGCAGTAGGGCTATCTTTGTCTAATAGAATTAAGGTGTATTACTATGCTGATCCATATGACCTTGGGAAATGGGCTAGCCTGGGGGCAGTTTAATTACACGTCAGTACTTTTGTCTATTACATTGATTGATTGTGTAAACTGTTTTCACATTTTGTTGTATTATGGCATGTAAAGTTCATTCATTGATGTAATTGTATTTATAGGATTATTCTATTAGGAACATTACTAATGTTATTTAGTTTGTCAAAAGGGTGGATTTCATTTTTGACTCATCTTCAATGTATTTGTTTCTTTCTTTCTTTTCTAACAGATCTTGTAATGTGCACAAGAGTCAGTCTCTAGTTGAAATATTTTGTGTTAGTGGTTGTAATTGTCGTTGAAACTGGCAAGCTGAGGAACACTTGATCATAAAGCATGATTTCTTTCAATCCTTCTTTTATATATTATTTATGTATCCTTCTTATTTGTCATCTTCATGATCATCACGCGGGAAGATGGATATTGTTATTGATCTTAAATGACCTTTTCAAATAATGGTTTGGCACCGTAAAAGCGTATGCTTCGTTTCAATACAAAAAAACGTGTAATAATAGATACAAAGCAAAGGCCAAGGTGGGGAGGGTCCACAGTAGGCAAAGCGATGGAACCTTATCTGGAATGAGCCAATGAATTTCCACAATCAGATCACACACTTCTCATTCAAACAACATCCAATCCTTGTTCCTGTCCTGGCTAACGTTACCGACTACTTTCATATTTCGTGTAACGAGATAACCACCAAAACTCGATTTTTTTTAGTTTTTAATCAACGAACACATAGCCTATTGTTGGTTGCTTCTGTTTTTAATTTTCATTTCAGAATAGGAACCAATGGCTCATTTGCTGACACCAACTCCTACCACTGCTGCAACAGCTCTCTCCGCCAGAGCCCGGAAGAGCCCCCTCTATTCGTTGAAAAATGTTTACTTTCCAACTTCAAGAGTGTGCTGCGTTGGTCACCAATATCAACAATCTCACCCCTCTTCCCTCTCTGATCTTGATCAAGTCCCTCCTCCCGGTGGCAATCACTCTCTGCGTCGCAGGTATCTCTCCTTTATAATAATCTCAATTTATTCTCAGCTGCATCACTTATAAATTATTACAAGTTCTTGAAGTTAAAAAAATCTTCTATTACATTGTCATCATTATTGTTATACCATATTGAAATTAAATTGAGGAAACTGAATAAGCTAGGTGATAACTTGACATGATGGATGGTACATTGGTATTGCAATCTTGTTGTATGCAGGACATTGATGGGGTTGAGTGGTGCGGCAACGTTGGGGTTGAGTTTGAGTGATGAGCAAAGTGCAAGGGGTGCAGCAAGGCGTCCACCACCTCCACCACCGACGGAGAAGAAGGACCCGAATGTGAGTGGTGTTCAGGCTAAAGTGTTGGCTAGCAAGAGGAGAAAAGAAGCCATGAAAGAAGAAGTGGCAAGGCTAAGAGAGAGAGGGAAGCCCGTTAGTAAAGAGGCACCTCCTCCTCCTGCTGCACCTGAATAGTTTCCACATGTTTAACCTTTCTATTGTGATCACTTACAATTGGTTGGTGTTATTGTTGTATTACTATATCACTGTTGGATTGAATAAGACCGTTTTGTTTGACAGTTTATGTAGTGAAATGACACTCTTTTCAAAGGTGTATGTTTTCATTTTACCATTCTAAGTCACTCATTTATCAAATTAAGAAAAAAAATCAAACAATCATGTAAGAAAAAAAAATCACATGTTTAACCTCTCATCACATAACATCCCAGTTTCTTGTCTTTCATTTATCAAATTAAGAAAAAAAAAACAATCATGTAAGACTATTAGCTGAAAAGCCTATTAGAAGCTAAAAAATGAAAAAATTAATTTATTAAATTGTAAGTGTTCGATAAAATTAATTGTTAAAATAATTAAAAAATATAAAATAAAAAAAATCATGATTTATTTATAAAAGATAATAAAAAAATTTGATAAATATACTAGGAACAAGAAGAAAAGAAAATATAAAAGATTAAAAATAATTAAAAAAATCTTATTTATTAAAAAGTTAAATAAATTTTTTAACAAATAAAAAAATTAAAAAAATACCTGAAATATCATAGTATAGTATGGACAATGCTATTGCTTATTATTGAACAAGTCATGTTGATTGGTGATTACTCCGCACGACTTCTATTAGACGTTTGAAGGCCACACACCAAAAGGATAAAACTAGTCATTATATAAGTTCAAACTTTGGTCCTGTCATTCTGAGAAAACTAAAAGGTTCTAATTGGTTGTCCGAAAACATTTTATTCATACAAAATTTGTTCCTAATTTATACTTTCTCACCAAAATAATCCGAGATGATGTAAAGCTGAAAGATTATAAGTTATTTCATTTGATATAAGAGCTTATTTTATATAAATTGTATGAATTAGTTTATGAAAAATAAGTTGATTTATAAATTATTAATTTTTTTCTTATTCTTATTAATTTACTTGATTTTTTATTCTTTTATTTAATTTTAAAAACTTTCTACTTACTTTAACATTGTTACAAACATATCGGAATTCAACTTTATTAATATTATTTTTAGTATTAAACTATTTATCTTAATGAATTAATACATTTTTATTTTTTATTTTATTTAAAATATATGCTGTTTATTTTCTTAGTTGTTATCAAACTTGGAATTCAACTTTATTAATATTATTTTTAATATTAAACTATTTATTTTAATAAATTTATACATTTTTATTTTTTATTTTATTTAAAATATATGGTCACTAAACAAAAATTGATAAAAAATAAAAATTATAAAGAAAAAATAATTTTATCCTTTTGTTTTAAAATAATATTAGTAAAAAAATTAAATATTAAAAAATAGTTAAAAAATATAAGTTTATTTAATTTAATTCTACTTTGTTTAAAAAATAAATTTTTTATATAAAGCAATAGTAATTTATTAAAAAATTGATTTTAAACAATGAGTAAAATCATCAAATCTTTATTTTTTATAATATAAAATTATTATCCTACTTTTTAAGATTTCTTTTTATTGAATGTCCTACTTTTTAAGATGATATATTATTAAAAATAAATTCAAAATATTAAAAATTTTAACTATGTTCTGTTAAGTCATTTGATATTTATTGACTAACTTATTGGTTAATCTTACTAATCACTTTCAATTAAATCATCTAGTTTATAAGTTTTTAGCTTTACAGTAAAAATAAATTCAAAATATTAGAAATTTTAACTATGTTCCATTACGTCATTTGATATTTATTGACTAACTTATTGGTTAATCTTACTAATCACTTTCAATTAAATCACCAAGTTTATAAGTTTTTAGTTTTACAGTTTTATAGCTCTTAATTTATAACTCTCGGCTAGTTTTATCTAAGATAATAGTCATTGGTTAGCATTTATCTCAAATAAAATCATAGTAAAATTACAAAGAAAAGGAATGGAACAAAAATTGGTATTGCACGCTTTTATCATTTCTAAAGCCACAAGAGATATAAAATGATTGGGATGATTAAAAGGAAAGAACAGAAACAAAAATAAGGAATTTCATCTTCTATACTAACAAAACCTAACATTCTAACACATTAATATTTACCAATAAAAAAATGTATAAAGCCATCATTAATCTTCACCCTTCTCAATTTATTTCATGTGTGGATAAATTTTACCTCTAGTGTAGATGGTCAAATTTGATTGGTAGTACATCTTAATCCATAACCAACACATAACATGGGTTATAAAAAAAATTAAAATTTAATATCACTTTTGATCAATTATATTTAACAGATGCTTTATTTTAATATATTAAATTTTAAAAAAATTATTATAATAATTCAAATTTTTAAAATATCTCATTTTGATTATTTCTTCTCATTTTCGTTAAATACGTTATCATTCTTAAAAATCCTTACCAACTTAGTTCCTCGACTTTATTTTAGTCATGATCCTCGTCAATATTTTTCCAAGAGTAAAGTACCAAATTAGTTCCTCACTTTTGGAGGCGCTGTCAATTTGGTCCCTGAAATTTAAAAAATATCAAAATGATCCTCGACTTTACATTTCGTTTGTCATGTTAGTCCATGCTATTAGTAGTCTTTAACACCGTTAGTAAATGTGTGATGTGGCACATTAAGTGCCACCTGGATGCACACGTTAGTCCCTGTTATTAGTAGTCTTTAACACCATTAGTAAATGTGTGATGTGGCACATTAAGTGCCACCTGGATGCACATGTGAAACTTTCACATCAGTTTCTTCTACTTGTCACGTATGGAGGGACTAAATTGGCATTAAAGGGACTAAAATGACATAATTTAGGTGATCATCTTTTCTCCCAAAATGTTAAAACCCTAACGGCTACTTTAACATTCATGCTTTCATTCCATTTTTCCTCCTACTCATACTCTCATCCAATTCTTATTATTCTCCTATTCATCTTTCTCCATCTTTGTAGTTCTTTTTCTATTATTTTGTGGTCTACCATGTCTGCTAATTCAAGCACAAGAGGGAATGTCACGTCAAACCGTCTTTGCTATTGTCGTAGAAGAACTACCATTCGAACAACAAGGATGACAAGGAATAATGGGAGACTATCTTATGCTTGTCCATTACCACAAGTAAGTGAAGTAATGTTAATGGTGTTTTTTGTATTCTAATTTTTGTGCAAGATTGAACATGAGTATTTTGTGTTATGCAATATTGTGCAAGATTGTGCAGTAGGTGTCCAATGGTCCAATTCTCGCAGCTAACTTCAATTTATGGCCACTCATAGATCTCATTACATAACATCGAATCTCTTCCAGCATAGTCAAAATAGGCTTCGTCCTATAGGTAACAATCTTTGAGTTAAACACCTCACAAGTATTGTTGCAAATATTATCCACCTTGCACCACTCACTATAGTAAGCCTTTGTCCAAGCTTCTTTGGGCCACTTCTTCAGATACTCCCATGCCTTTATGTTTAATGCCTTTACACGAGCCAAGTTTTGATTAAATTCAAGAAGTGTAGTAGATTTGGCACAATCCCAAACAACCCATTTTAATTCCTTACTCTTCCATTGTTTTGTAAAATTCTTCCACAAATGCATTGCACAAAAACGATGAGGTGCACCATGTAGGACTTGTTGTAATGCTGGAATAAGACCCTGCAACATTTATGAAATTATGTCAGAACAATCCCTAACTTTTGTCACTTACTGTCAATTATGTCAGAATAGTCCTAACTTTTGTCACTTACTGTCAATTTAGTCCTTTAGAATTAATAATATTGACAAATTTATCCAAGTGCTAATGCATGCATGCATGTCAGACATAAAGTTCCACTTATGCTCTTTGTAGTCTTCAATATCTTCATGCAACAATGTTAAAAACCACTTCTAGTTATCTTTATTTTCGACATCTACCACAGCATACGCCAACACATAAATATGGTTGTTTCTATCAAGGCTAACAGCTGACAGAAGTTGTCCACCAAAATACCCTTTCAAAAAACAGCCATCAAGTCCAATAAATGGCCTACAACCAGCAACAAAGCCTTTCTTACATGCATCAAGGCAAACATATAATCTATGAAACTGTGGTGGCTCTTATGGTATAGGAATAGTGTCTATTTTCAAAGTTGATCCGACATTGCTCCTTAAAAGCTCATGAGCATAATCCCAGACTCTGCCATATTGCTCCTTCTCACTCCCCTCACATCTAACTCCCCACCAACATACTCCAATTTTCCATCAGCTTCATTCCTGATAAAGGTACCTTCATGGTGTATTATTAAGGTTATTTCCCACATCTTGTATAACCAAGGCACAACAAACAGAGAACACAACGCAACATGCGAATAAACCAAAAATTAACTAAACAAAATGCAAACATTAATAGAGAGCAAAAACAAAACAAATTGTAAATTAAAACAAACATAGAAAAAATAAAGTTAAAAATCATGAATGCAAGTTTGTCAAGTAAGAATAGTGAAGGGCGACGAAGAATGACAACCACCACCACCACTGGAAGAGCGACGATCGACATGGACCTAGCACATGAATGCTATCCTTCAACCATAGGAGGGAGAAAATGGTGAGAGAGAATTCATCACATTTTCAATTAGACTGAAAACTATTAGGGATCAATTTGACACTATATACAAAAATTGACTCTTTATTTTCCAATATAACATTTAAAATTATGTTATATTAGTCCCTATGAAGTGACATTGCTTATTTTCCAATATAACATTTAAAATTATGTTATATTAGTCCCTATGAAGTGACATTGCTTATTTTCCAACTACGTTTGCCACATGTGCGTCCAGGTGAAGTGTCACATGACTACTAATGACACTTATGACAGGGACTAATATGACAAACGGAGTCGATGATCATTTTGATATTTTTTAAATCTTAGAGACCAAATTGATAGCACCTCCAAAATCGTAGGAACTAATTTTATACTTTACTCATTTTCCCAATCACAAACCTCAACCCTCTCTTTCTCCATCCAACGCCGTAGATCTCAATCCCGTACCTTCCATCTCCTCACCTACCTACACCACGTTGTAGTGGAAACTCGTGGAGGTTCTATGACAAATGCAAATCACTGTTGTGCAATTCATTTTCTCTGCAGATCAAGGCACAAACACAAGTTAGATTGTTGTTTCTGGGTGTGATGACTTCATCACTTTCTCAAACCTCAATTATTTTAAAATTTTATACTATTATATTAAATTGATTATTTTAAAAGTTAAAAGAATGTTAACATTCTTAACAAAAATTACAATTACAAAATATATTAAAATGAGATAATTCAAAAACTTAAAATATATCATAAAATTTTCAAAATTTAATGTATGAAAATAAAATAACGTATAATAAAAAATGACATTAATAAAAAAATTAAATGAATTGGCCCAAGTACTTTAACGAATCTGATCTGAGCAAAGGTTGGTTGCGAGCGAAACACAGAAAATGATACCCAGATGCTCTGTTTCACCCCCTCAGATTCGCCCATTTCAGTTTCAGAACTTGAACGGTCTCCGACAACTCGCCGAAACGCGGCGTTTCAAGGTCCCTCTTTCCCTTCCACACCCCCCATAGGATTTCAACACTTCATACCCACACAACATGCTAATTTCACACACACTATGCAGGTATGGTTGCTGGACCAGTTCGGAGTCCTCCACGATGGAAAACAACCTTACCCCGGTGCCATTTCAACCTGTAAGTATTATTATTCAACACTTTCCCTTTTTTTTAATCTCTTTTTTTTGTGGTTCTCTTGTTACGGACACCATCCTATGTTATGTTATGTATTGTTTTTTCTTAGTAGAAAATATAGCTAAGACGGGTGCTAAGATGGTGATCATAAGCAACTCATCGAGACGTTCATCGGTGACTATTGAGAAAGTCAAGGGTCTTGGATTTGATGCCTCTCTTTTTCTGGGTGCCATCACTAGTGGAGAACTAACTCACCAGTACTTGCAAAGGTTCTTCTTTTGTACTAAAATATGTTTTCACTCCTGTTCTTTCTGTGAAATTTAGTTTTAGTCCCTCAATTTTAACTTTGATCGGTTTGGTAGTAGTGGTTTCCGTCTCTCCTTATGGTGAAAATCTCCTGTGATGATTGACCAAAACCATTTTTTTTTTCTAAAGTTCAGGGACCAAATTGAGCAAAGATGAAGTATTGAAACTAATACCAATTTTTACCGAAAGTACAAGGACTAAAAAGAATTTTTATCTTTATTTTTTTTATATCTCTCTTGTTTCCTTTTCATGGGGCAATAGTGACTGTTACATGACTTTGATTGAATGATCCTTCCTTTGAGTTTCTTCCAATACCCTTTTTCCTATTCGTCACCGCATAATTCATGTTTCTTTGCTACGTTTAATTGCAATCATATTATAATTTTTCTGTTGCATTTGGTGCCTTTTGCTTATGAGAAATTGTTTACTTGTGCAACATGTGAATTTGCTGTCCATGTTCAATCATCAGTGCCATCCTCATGTATAAGTTGTTGTGTTCTTAAGCAGGAGAGATGATCCTTGGTTTGCAGCTTTGGGAAGGTCTTGCATTCATTTCACCTGGAATGGCCGGGGAGCAATACCTCTCGAGGTCGGTAGAGTAGCTTGAATTCTGATATTCAGCCATATTCACTTGGGGGCTCTGTTTGGATAAACTTCTCCATTAGCATTAACATTTATAGGAGAAGAAATTAAGATAAATTGAGCTTCTCCCATAAGTTAAAACTTGAAATCTAGATAGCTTCTATAAAAGTTAAAGTGCATCAAGTTAATTTTAACTTATGGGAGAAACTGAATTCATTTTACTTTCTTATTGTCTTCTTCTATAAGTATTTATGGAGTTTATCCAAACAGAGTCTTATTTACTTACTATTTCCTAAATAATATTGCTTTATGCAATATATCATGGCATGATTCTTTGAGTAATTGCTTTCTTGGAAAATTAAGGAGTAATCTGGTTTATAGTTGTATCATTTGGTCTGCTTTTAAAGGGTTCCTTTCTTCGTAACTGATTGAAGGAATTGGAAGAATTGACTAGTTTTATTTTCCCTAAACATGAGATCAGTGAGGTCTTTTTCGTTTTTGTCCAAATCAAAGTCAAATGATTTTCAATTATCAATAATATGGCAAAGATATATGGATATAAAATATTTGAGTTAAATAATGTAAAGATGATTGCAGAGAATAATATACATCAAGGGCTTCAAAATCTTACAGCATATGAATAACTTCGTCTAGGGCTTAGACTTGCGAGTCGTTGAGAATGTTGAAGAAGCTGAATTTGTTTTGGCTCATGGTACTGAAGCCTTGGGGAATGCCGATGGCAGTTCATGTTCAATGAAACTTGAAGACATGGAGAGGATATTGGAGCTTTGTGCTGCCAAAGGAATTCCTATGGTGGTAGCCAATCCAGATTATGTAACTGTTGAAGCTAGAGACTTGCGTGTGATGCCTGGTGAATTTGCTTTATCTACTCCTTTCTCCTTTTAAGCAAATCTAATAATTTAATGCCTAAATAGTAATTATAAGTGATACTTTTTTCATCTTACAGGACAAGTTTTCTTTAGATGGCATTTCTATCAGTATCATGTCGCATGTTTGTTGATTAGGTTCCTTCTTTCCAGTTTCACCTTATACAAATATTTTGCTGTGTTTTTCAAACTTATTAGGTACACTGGCAGCTAAATATGAAAAGCTTGGGGGTGAAGTAAAATGGATGGGCAAACCTGATGAGGTGATGGAACTGCTTCTGTGTGAATTATTAATTCCCTTTTGATAGTTGTTTTCTTCTATGTGTAATCTAAGCTTTTAGTACCTAGACTGCTTATATTTCACTCACACAATGATGCATGTAAGAATACTTTTTCTGCACTTTATCATCTGATACACAATTCAAGTATAACCTAAAACTTTGTCAATTTACTAAAGTATACACAATTCAAGTATCACCTTTCAAAATTCTTGAGCAGCATCGTTAATCCCTCTAGGATTTTCTAGTTATCTGTATCTTGTTAGTCTAAGTGTGCACTTTGTCTATGGAATCTTAAGTTCTTAGCATGCAAAAGTAAATTCACAGTTTCAAACTATCAAATAAAATTATATGGATTAAATTATCTAAACTACTAATATCAAATTCAACATAATTCAAATCCACAGATTTAAATTTTTCACATTATGGTAGTATTAAAAAAATTTGTGAGCTCTGTTGCATTGGCATATCCATCCATATTCCCTGTTCTTGACAGTGTTTGTAACAATTGAGATTTGTCAGATAATCTACAAGTCAGCCATGGCCATGGCTGGCACAGATGTTTCTGACTGTATTGCTGTGGGTGATTCATTCCATCATGATATTAAAGGTGCTAATGCTGCTGGAATCGAATCTGTTTTCATCACTGGCGGGATTCATGCTACTGAACTTGGACTCCATGGTTTTGGAGAAGTTGCAGATTCATCTTCTGTGCAATCACTTGCCACCAAATATGAAGCTTATCCTTCTTATGTGTTGCGTGCATTCACATGGTAGATCTTCATCTCAAGGAATCTGAACCACTACAGTTATAATTGTAATCCTTTTGGTTTTGTATGATTTATTGGCCATTGATACAAATTACATACTATGTGTTGATAATTTGGTAACTAAAACTAGCAAGATAAAACAAAAAAAAGATGAGAGTATAGTGCATGCATAGTGAAGTTTTACTGAAAGAAATTGTTTCCTTGAATAATTCATTAAGCACCATTCGCTTATATACAAGATTACAAGCTAAAGATATGACTAAAGATAAATATAATAGAATGGCTAAAGATAAACCTAATAGATATAACAACTATAAAACTAAAGATAAACCTAATAGCTAAAGATATGATTAAAGATAAATCTAATAGATATAATAACTATATAAAACAGAATATATTATCATATATTCTAACACACCCCTGCAGTCGAAGCGGGAGGTTGACGGACACTGAGACTGTCTCGAAAATCCTCAAATAACATCAAAGGAAGTCCTTTGGTAAATATGTCTGCAATCTGATAACGAGACGGGACATGTAAAACTCGAACTTGATCACGAGTAACCTTTTCACGAACAAAATATATATCCATCTCAATGTGTTTAGTGCGTTGATGTTGAATCAGATTACCCGCAAGATATATCGCACTCACATTATCACAATAAACCAATGTAGCCTTATGGATTGGACAATAAAGCTCCAAAAGTAGATTTTGCAACCAACATGACTCCGAAACTACATTGGCAACCCCTCGGTATTTAGCCTCTACACTAGACCTGGACAAAGTAGCCTATCGTTTAACTGACCAAGAGATCAAATTATCACCAAGAAATACACGATACCCAGAAGTAGATCGTCTCGTATTCGGGCATCCATCCCAATCAGCATCCGTATAAGAAACAAGAGTGGATGTAGATGATGGATAAAGATGAAGACCATGGTCTATAGTACCCTGAATGTAGCGCAATATGCGCTTGAGAGCGTGCATGTGCTCATCCTTTGGGTCATGCATAAATAAGCACATCTATTGCACTGCATATGTAATGTCAGGTCTGATAAAAGTAAGGTATTGTAGAGCCCTAGCAAGGCTCCTATACAGAGTCAGATCCTCAAATGGAGTGCTTGATGTAGCACTAAGCTTTGGTTTAGTATCAACAAGGGTAGGTGATGACTTACAAGAAGACATGCCAACACAATCAATAATCTCCATGGCATATTTCTTTTTGAGATAAAAACAAACCACCTGCATGATGAGTTACATCAATGCCCAAAAAATAGCTCAACTGTCCCAAGTCCTTCATAGCAAATTCCAAGCTAAAAAGGGTAATAATGGACTTACGAAGCTCATCAGAGGAAGCAGTCAAAATGATGTCATCCACATATAACAAAATATAAGCCATAGAAGTACCTTGTCGATAGATGAAAAGAGAATGATCCGAAGTGTTATGAGAGAACTCGAGTGTATGAACAAAATCAGCAAATCTCTTATACCAAGCCCGCGATGCTTGTTTAAGCCCGTATAGAGACTTCTTTAACAGACAAACATGATTAGGTTTTTGCGGGTCTCTAAAACCCATAGGCTGATGCATGTAGATAGTCTCATTAAGTTCACCATGTAAGAAGGCATTTTTGATGTCAAGTTGATGAATGGGCCATGCCTTAGGCAAAGCCAGACTTAGAACTGTGCGAATAGTTGATGGTTTGACCACCGAACTAAATGTGTCACCACAACCTATGCCAACCTGTTGAGTTTTGTCATCACCTACAAGACGGACTTTATGCCTCTCAAAAGAACCATCAGATTTTTCTTTATGAGCAAAAATCCACAATGACCGAATTACATTAACATCAGGTGGACGGGGCACCAACTCCCACGTCTTATTTTTAATAAGAGCATCAAATTCATCATCCATATCCCTTTTCCAATTCAGGTCCTGAAGGGCCGACACGGGGTTACGTGGCAGAGGGGATTTAGCAACAGTGGTATGAAGATTAAAGATCTTCTTTGACTTAACTATCCCATGCTGGCTGCGTGTAACAGCCCAAGGAGGTGGGCTGGACTAAGAGGAGGAGAAGCAGTCGCTGAATAATTCATACAATTAACAATATTCTTCTTTGGCTCAATGGTTGGGCCGGTTGCAATATTAGAGGAGTTGGGCCCGAATGGAACTAGACCAAGAGTTTGAGCATTAGGAGTAGTGGATTGAGACACTAAATGGTGGACCACGTATGGGTTTGGGCCATCATCTAAGAAATCATAAGTCTGAATATGAGCAATATGTAATTTAGCAAATGGAAATTGTGTCTCATCGAAAATGACATGACGACTTATAATTATTTTTCCAAAAGATAAGTCATAGCATTTATAACCACGGTGATTCGAAGGATATCTCAAAAAAACACATGGAGTAGAGCGATGTTGAAGTTTATTTATGGTAGTGGAAGGAAATAGAGGATAACATAAACACCCAAAAACCCGAAGATGAGAATAGGTCAGATCCTTATGATAAAGAACCCTAAGAGGAGATTTATAGGTCAATAACTTATGAGGAAGAATATTGAGAAGGTAAGTCGCCATTTGCAAGGCATGATGCCAAAAGGAAAGAGGTAATGACGCATGGGCAAGTGAAGTACGAACAATATTGTTAATTGTACGAATTGTCCTTTCGGCTTCCCCATTTTGAGGAGAAGTATGAGGACAAGACAATCAGAAAGAAATACCATTCACTTTACAAAAATCCCAAAAAGGCTTATTATCAAACTCTTTACCATTATCACATTGTATATTCTTTACTTCCCGTTCGAATTAAGTTCGGATGAAAGTTCTAAAATTTATGAATGTGGAATAAGCATTAGATTTGTTTGACAAAGGAAAAGTCCACAAAAATTTAGAATAATAATCTAATAACAAGATATAATATCGGTGCCCTGAGAAACTCAAAACAGGTGATGTCCAAAGATCAGTACGAACAATATCAAATGGCATAAGAGTATGAGAATGTGACAAAACAAAAGGTAACTTAATATGTTTTCCAAGAGAACATGAATGACAAATACGAGAATCTCTAATTTGATTACATTCAATAAATTTATTCTTCTTAAGAGAATGCAAGATAGATACTCCTGGGTGTCCCAACTGCTCATGCCAAAGAGAAGGAGCTAAGGCAGCAAAAGTAGAGGAAGAAGTGGCTGGAGTGGTGGACTCGATGATAGGATTAAGCACGTCCCGACTCTCACACCTCATTAGAGGCATCCCTGTCTGAAAATCCTTCACAAAAAACCCAAAGGAATCAAATTCAACAGTCACAGAGTTATCAGTGGTAAATTTTCTAATCGACACTAAGTTTTTGATTAGTTTAGGAGCATGAAGGGCATTTTTTAAGGCTAAAGGAGGATGTGGGGAAGGCAAGTTAATTTGACCATAACCACGAATAGGAATTGATTGACCATTACCAATAGTGATACCACGATGGTTGCTCATATTAAAATAAGACGTGAGATTACCTGAGGTGGACATCATATGAGAGGTGGCACCGGTGTCCATATACCAATTCGGATCCGGAGAAGTAATACTGAGGGTGTCCATTGCAGCCTCAATGTCTGTTGGAGTAGGAATTGTGGCTGTGTATGCCTGCTGCTGAGGTTCTACATTATAAGTATCAGGTTCCTTCGTACTCTTTTCATACTCATTCATACTCTCCTAACTCATGTACTTACTTGAGCATTGAAATCCTTTGTTTTGCAGGTCCCTCATCTTGTCCTCCCAACAAAGGCCACTCTTCGTTTGATGTGTGAAGCCCAAGAATCCACCTCAGCTACATCCACCTTGACATGTGTCAGCTCTGGATTTTGATAAGTACAATATTTTTATCAAATATTTATAATTCAATGAGGGTTGTTCATGAGTTTTTATGGGCCCAAAATGGAACAATAGATAAGATCCTTTTATACTTGAGTATTTGAAAATATAAATACATATTATATAAAAAATATAGCCACATGATTTTCATTAAAATTATTTGTTTTCTTACATTAAATGAAAAACATACATTTAATAAATCTCAAAAAGGTATATTATATTTTTTATTCAATTTACTATAACATTATCATTTATCATTCAATTTATTTCCAAAAAATTACATAGCATAAATATTTATACATAAGGAAACATGACAACAAGATGAATTGGGGACAAGTATGACTCTCCTTATCCCAATTGTTGTAGAAGATACGATAAGATCAGATTTAAAAAAGATACATTTATATTTTTTAAACGCATCCTCATCTCCATTGATTTTATGGGATTTGAGTAAACCTACGAGGAACCCCCCACATTTATTTATATATTTTATAATATAATTTTTATATTTTTAATTTAATTTAATTTTATCTCTAGAAGAAAATGTGTTAGTTCGGTTGTTGTTATCTATTATTGATAAAGTAACATTTCATGTTAAAACTTACATACATTTTTCTTATTTATTAATATACTAACATTTAATTTTATTCCTTTATAATTTTTTGTTTGTGTTTCTTATTTTGTTAAAAAAAACAAATCAAATATGAACTTGTGAAAATTCATTCAATATGAACTTATAAAGGTAATGCATGAAAAAAATTAACAATGGATCACATGTCACATGTTAATTTGAACAAAAAAATATGAAATAAAACAATAATTTTAATGTAGTTAAAAAATAACATAAAAATATAAAAACTATTATACAACCATAAATGTTTTAAAATTTTTTTAACTCCTTTTAGCTATGGATCATGTACAGTTACACACCTGGACAACCCTCCCAGGAAACTAACTTGACAAGTTTTAGCTATTAACTTTCAATTATTAGCCAACTTTTTGTTTTCAACTAATTTTTAAATTTTTAACTAATTTTTATCAAATATAGAAAAAATAAAGGAAAATGATTTATTTTAACAAGTTTTCAATTACAATGGACAACTGTTAACGGGTCTAGCTCAATTGATTGGACAAGGCATATGAGTTATTATATTATAAATCACGTGATGTTGTATTTGGTTCCTACGGATCATATCAACAAACATTAACTATATTAACGGTTGATTATAATTTAAGAAATGAGGGTACAATAGCATTAAACATTTGCAAAAAACTTGTCAAAATATCATTTCATCAGTTTTTTTAATGATTTTTACCACTAAAAAATTAAATATCTATATTTTATTGCCAATAAAAAATTATTTTATAAATATATTTTTGTATTTATATTTTTCAAATCTCATAGATATTTATAAACACCCATATGATATACGATATAATTATTAATTCAAATAGAATCTAAAACAAAAAAAAAATTAAAGAGAGTGTTTTCAATTTTTTATACCACAATAAAATGTAGAGAAATTTAAATTTCAATAATTTGGTAGAGAAATTCCTTTTATTTTCTTTTTTATGGCGTATATTGACTACAACAGATGTTCTCGGTGAATTCACTTACTACAAAATAAAGTTATATTCAAATTTAGCTTTCAGTTAACCACTTGTTGTATTGGTTTTTATATATCAACAACAATACAAGCAAAGCAACTTTTACATATATTTGTAAAAAAAATAATTAAATTCTCACATCTGGAGTATTAACAATACACTTCTTTTAATATATTCTTTTTATTGATTAAAAAAATATAAAATCATAAATGAAAATAATTAAATAAGGAATGAGACTCACATAATTTGTAATTTTGAATAAAATTCAACTAAAGGAATGAGACTCACACAATATGTTAGAGTAATTGTTTAGCAACATTATTTTTTTCAATGAAATTGATGTTTTATAAAATTGATTTTGAAATATATTAATTTATGTTTGAATATTTTTATTTTAAAAGAAAGTTACCAATAAAATTCAGTGTAAATTTTTTATTTAATGCAACTGTTATTTAAAATTGTTTTAACTTGAAATCAGTTTCTTATCACAAGATTAAATATATAGTGCATGTCTTTCATATTTTATCTGAAGGAATTACACAACTTATGTTTTCATTTTAAGACTCTTTTTAGGCTATTTTTAGGGTGAATCATTCTCATATGTGGTTTAATATGGATCACTATTATTTATCGTCAGTTTCATCTATTCTTATTTCTCTTATCCTACACCTTTCCCATCAAATTCATGTTCCCTTCTGCCTCCAGAGCCGCTACTGGCAATGGTGCTTTCACTGCTCTACTTTTTTTCTTCTTCTTCTTCTCTTTTCCCCGGATTTGTTCCCCTAACTTCAAAACAACGGAGACAAACATTTTCACACCAAAATTCATGGCATTCCCCAACTTCCAAACCCATTAAACTATGTGAACACTAAAAATGGGAAAAATATACCACAAGGATCCTCCAATGTAGAACAAAGAACCCCTCAACACTCAAAAACTGCACACTGTTAATAAAAAAAACTTGGTGGTTGATAACCCGGTGCTTGAAATCAACAAACACAATGACGTCAAATAAACACAGACAAACACAAAGTTCCATCAATGAAAAGAGTGAATATAGTTCTAAGAAAAATAAATACATTGAGGTTGAGTTAGGCCTCTCACATTATACATTCTAAGATACATAAACAAATCATGAGAAATATTAATGATAAGGAACTGAAACGAATGTGGATCTAGTGGGATATGGTGTCGTTGATTTGGGCTTTGAAGAACTGGATGACATTGTAGATTCGGTGATGATGTTGTGGATCTATTGTGAGGCTGGTGTGGCATGCCCTAAACTAGTGGATTCCATAGAAGTGGTCATTAAGCATTGGAAAGATTGCCAAAGAGAAGGAAGGAGATTGTGGCAGTTGGGGGCAATAGATTTGAGGAGGGAGAAAGGGGAAGAAGAAAAAGTAGCTAGAGACTTATGGGAACGATAATCTCTTGTAGAAGATGTAAATTTCATCTATGGAATAAGATTAATCTTGTTATGGTCTATTATGGACCCTTTGAAATTAGTCCACCAAAACAATGGCCATGGCTTTCTTTTTAATAAAACTTTCTTCTTGGCTTTAAAAAAAATAGTGCATGTTTGAATGAGTACAGGTAGCTAAAAATACGTTGGAATAAACGATACAAAGGACTTTCTTATTCAAAAGTTTGTTAAGTATTATCCAAAATTAGGTTAGCTGATATTTTAACATAATTGTAAATAATTTAATGCCAATTAACATACATTTAATGGATTAATATATTTTTGTGTTATTTTTCTTTTACCTTAACATTGGTAGATATTTTTTTTAGGAAGTAACCACTCATATTTATTAAGAATTGTAAGTACACATCCTTTCAACATGGTTTACAACAATACACATGTTCAACTAAGCTTAGTAAATATTTTTTTATTCAAATTTCAGAATAAATACATTACCATATTAATTAAAAGTTGTCATGCTATAACTATAAGAGTAACTATATTAATTAAAATAAATGCTTTTTTATGGCAGCATGAGTGAATTGGGAAAACAGTCAATGAAAAAGAAAATGATGAATTTATTTTCTCGCTTTTTTCCGGTCTAAGAAAGAAAGTAAAAACAAAAGGAAATGCATATAATGGAAATGGAAATACCCAATCTGCAATGTTTTAAGTTTTGCTCTAAAAAGGTACCGAAAAACATTTATTAACTGCTGTAAAATTAATTATGAAATTAAAACAAAAAGAACATTGAATAAAAACAAAATCATTTTATATTTTTAATAGAGATTTAATACAATTTAAATTTTAAAAAAACATTAAAAATAATAATTGTAAACTTAAAAAAGATTTAATAATTATAAATTTAAAAAACATTTAGTAATAATTTTAAACTTAAAAAAAATTTAATTTTAACCTTAAAAATATTTAATAATTGTAAACTTAAAAAAGATTTAATAATTATAAATTTAAAAAACATTTAACATTTTTAATTTTAAAAAGTATTAAATATTTTAAAATTTAGGAAATAATTTAATATTTCTAATTAAAAAAATTATTTAATATTTTAATCAATAGAAATTATGTACCAAAAATATATTAGCATATACAAAAAAAATCAACATATCACTTTATTAATGAGTGTTTTAAAAAAACAATAAATAAAGAGCATTAATGCATTTTACTAAATACTCCTAATCATTATAAACACAAACATTAATTATTACATCTTTAGTAAATTTTTTATTTCTTAAATAACACTTGCTACTCATCAAATAAAAATAAAGATAAAAGGAAAGTATTGGTGAAAGACAATGTTTAACCAAATAAGCATGTGCAATATTTTTTTATGATAAGGAACTAAGGATGTACAATAGAATAAATAAAAAAAACCAAAGGTAGCCTGATAACCTGATTTAGTGAAGAATGTTAACCTCTGATAAAGTAGTACATTAAGATTCAAATCTTTATTATTATAAAATGATGTTTATACTTTATATATCTTACTAGGATCCATCTAAGTAGTAAGAGATTTACATAGTTTACAGAAGATTTTTTTGTTTTGAATTTTCTTGCTGTTATTATACATTTATGCAATAATAAAAAAAATATTCACATTTAATTTAATGTTTAACTATGTGCAGAAAAAATATAAGAAAAAGAAGATGAGAAATTTGAGAAGAAAAATAAATGGATAGAACAAAAAAAAGGTTGACAGAGGAAAGAGATGACAGTTTTTACAGAAGTTAGGAGAGAGAAAGAGAGAGAGAGTACAGATCTGTTTGACCAAAACCCCTCACAACACATAAATCAGGTTCCATTCTGCTTCTTCTTCTTCTCTATTCCTATTTTTCCATAACAACACCGCCGATTCATTGCATCACCGTCACTAACTTCATCATCATAAAACATTTTCATATAAATAAATATATTCATTCATTCATTCATTCACATAATAATCATTAACTATCATTCTCTCTTCTCTCTCTCTCTTTCAATTTTAGACAGACAAAAGAAAGAAAGAAGAGAACAACAGAGCAATGGAAGGAGGAGGAGCTGCTCCGCCGGCCGACACCGTGATGTCCGACGCGGCGCCACCGCCGCAGCAGCCTCCGGTGGCGATGGGGATCGAGAATATTCCGGCGACGCTGAGCCACGGTGGCAGGTTCATCCAATACAACATATTCGGCAACATATTCGAAGTCACCGCCAAATACAAGCCACCCATCATGCCCATCGGAAAAGGCGCATACGGCATCGTTTGGTACTCGCTTACCCTTTTTCCCTTTCCCACTTTTCGAATCAAATCCAACCCCAAGTTCGCTTTTTTTTTTCTTTTTCGATTTTGTCGTATGTTTTTTTTTTTTTGGAAATTTTAAGGAGAAAAATGTGTTTTTTTTTCTTTTCTTTTTGGAATGGAAGATGGAAAATTTTTGGGTTTGTTTTTTATTGTTGTGTGTGTGAACAGCTCGGTTTTGAACTCGGAGACGAATGAGCACGTTGCCATCAAGAAGATTGCGAATGCATTTGACAACAAGATTGATGCAAAGAGGACCCTCCGTGAAATCAAGCTGCTTCGTCACATGGATCATGAAAACGTTAGTGAGTGATAATGAATTATGATGATGTTTGCATTTTTAGTGTTGTTTCATTTGGTTTGGTTTTGTATGAACTGAATCTCAATCTCTTCTCTGTTGTGTGGTGTAATTGTCTGTTGCACTTTAGATCCTCTGATTTTGTGTGTGAAGGCTTCAAATTCAAAGGCCATTTTGTCCGTACAGTGCGTTTGTTTTTCAGCTGTGAAACACTTTGAGTTTGAGGGAGTGAATATCGATTGCTGCTCAATGATGGGGGGTGTAAACATTGTAGGAGACATCGAGACCAAAATGCTGCACCTGTGTTAGTTTTATGTGGCATACTTGCATTGGCTTACTGTTAAAGAACTTAATAAGGGCGACAATAAGTTGCAATTGAAGTTGCCAAGTTGCAGGATGGTAATTCTTAACGTTTTAAGGGCATGGAGGAGTTGTGTACGAGAGGAAAATTGTTTTTTTATTTTTGTTTGATACTCTTGCGCAATGTTTTTGATTAGTTTGTTGCCCTATCCTGAATCTTGTTGCAGTTCTTTTCCATTTCTGTCCTGTATTAATTAATGAATGCATTTTTTATTTTCTTAAATTGATTTGGAATTTGGTTACTTATGCTTTGCTAAGATACGTGTTACACGCGTTACTTGTTTTATTGGTGACACGGAGGTGCTTCTCTATGTTACGGTTAAAAACGTTGCACTTACTGCAGGGCTGCTTCTTTTTGTCTTGTTGTAGTTCTAATAACGAACAAAAAGGTGTTCATCCTTAGGCCATTTAAAGCCTGTGGAAATCATATATATTCCTTATATTTTGTGGGGCAAATACGGGGAGAGGGGGTGCCCAAATAACTTTGTGATGGGATCTGCCACAACTTCAGAGCATCAGGAAAAATTCTTACATTTTTTTGCCTATTGTAATTATTGTCTAGGTTGTTGCAATCAGGGATATAGTGCCACCACCTCAAAGGGAGATATTCAATGATGTTTACATTGCATATGAGTTGATGGACACTGACCTTCACCAAATCATTCGTTCAAATCAAGCATTATCAGAGGAGCACTGTCAGGTACGTATTCTTAAGATGCCTTGGGAGAAATTTCTCTTTTCTTGCTCCTTTTTCTTGTCTTTACCTTTACCTTCACCTTCACCAAACCTGCTCAATGCTTTTTCTCACATCCTAATCCTATTACAGTAATACTGTAAATTGAGATACTAGGTAATAGAGGAGTTTTTGAGTTTCATCTTTCATGACTTGAGGAAAGGATTCGATAATTGTCTCATTTTTTATTCTGTTTGCAGAGTTTATTTAATCTTATCCTTGACACCAATTATTTTTCTTGGCACAGTATTTTCTGTATCAAATCCTCCGTGGGTTGAAGTACATACATTCTGCTAATGTTCTGCATAGGGACTTAAAACCGAGCAACCTTCTCCTAAATGCCAACTGCGACTTAAAAATTTGTGATTTTGGACTGGCTCGTGTCACCTCTGAAACTGATTTTATGACTGAATATGTTGTTACGAGATGGTACCGTGCACCGGAGCTTCTGTTGAACTCTTCTGACTACACTGCAGCAATTGATGTATGGTCTGTTGGTTGTATTTTCATGGAACTGATGGATCGAAAGCCTTTGTTTCCTGGCAGAGATCACGTGCATCAGTTGCGTCTACTTATGGAGGTAACTTATTTACAAGTCTTCATTATTTGAAGAAGTTCAAAAATTATTGATTCACATTTGTTTTTATGGTTGAAATGATTAACCTGCCAGACTTGGAACTAACGCATTATTAAAGCGAATTGAAATTCTATGGCAGTGTTATTCTGGAGTATAATTCAGGTTAAGTTTCATTATATTATGTGCATACTTGAGTAAAGTCAGACACTTAAACCAAAATAATGAGATTCTTGCCAAAATCTGCCCTTGCTTTGCTGTTTTCTTTTTCTAACCTTGTGATCTATGTAGTTCATCTTTGATGACAGTCTGCATCGAAATCATATATAAAAGATATGCTTCTTACTTTACAGCTGATTGGCACCCCATCAGAGGCTGATTTGGGGTTTCTGAATGAAAATGCTAAGAGATACATTAGGCAACTGCCCCTTTACCGCCGTCAATCTTTCCAGGAAAAGTTTCCACATGTCCATCCTGAAGCTATAGATCTTGTAGAAAAAATGTTAACTTTTGATCCTAGAAAAAGGATTACTGGTAAGATTTCATTGCTTGAGGCTCTGTATTCTACGGTTAATGATGATATAATAATATCAATGTGCATACTTTTCAATTTTATGCTTTTTGACACCACAAGTACTTGTTAAAAGTCAACTTTTCAAATCATCAATCATGAGCTGACAATTTGCATCTACCTTGCCACGCTTTTAGTTTTGCTGTTGAGTTGCTACATCTATTGATTTTTATATTATATTTCTTTCAGAAATTGTTTGTGCATGATTTTATCTGTTCAACTTTTTCTATCATCATGCCACATTGCAAAGCTATTGCTTTTTATACATTTGGCTAAGCTTATCGACTAATATGGTGTGACTTCTGTTTAGTCGGGTAGGCTTTGTACACTAGCATTTGCATGCTCACAACTTACAAATTCAGTTTATGATATCTATTTCAATATGCAGTAGTTTTCATAGCTTCAATGAGTGTTTTGGAAATGGCTAACTTAGGGCCAGTTTGGTTTGTGAAAATGTTTTCTGTTTTCATTTTCTTTTTCATTGGCAATAACAAAATTGCCCCCTATTTTACCCTGGTTCCTGTTTTTAAGATTTGTACAGGAAATGGTGAAAACATTTTGTTGTGTGTTATTTTCACCATTGCAAATCTTTGAATCAAGAAAGAAAAGTGAAAATAATGTAGCTTTTTGTAATTATTAAGGGAAATACAAAACATGTTCACAAACTAAATGCACCCTTATAAAGCACAGTAGTTTTGTCAACTGATCAATATCTATTGAATATTGATTTCTTCAACTGAAAATTTTGATTTCTCCTCACTTTTTTTCTTAAATTAATTTCAAGTTATTAACTATGATTTTGCAATCCAAGAAAATAGAAACTAGAACACAAATTTTCAAGTAATTAATATTGAAATGAGAACCAACTTTTATCTGGTTGGTTAACTTTACATAGTTTTGCTAAGGAAAGTACAAAAGAGAATGTTCATTGATTCTCAGCTACAATGAGATTTTGTTTGGAGCATAGTAGTTAAGTTCCCACAATTTCTTGCACATAATTGTAAGTTGCCTACCTTCAAGATTTTGGCTAAAGGAAACCTTGCTAGGCACTTCCTTCTTGTCTTCTTTTTTATTCAAATTTCCTTTTATCTTAGGAATTTGGCACAAAAGGAAAAGCCATTTGCTTCTCAATTTTCTGGTAGGTTAATGGGAATCAAGCAGGGCAGAAGCAGAGGAGAGGCTGGAAACCTTTGAGAAAGCCAATCTCAGACAGTTGTTTCTTGACATCTCTTGATCATGTCTATTTCTTCTCATCACTTCACCCAGTCTAATGGATTAAATTCTCTCCCTATCCTTGCTATACTAAAAAACCACTTCCTAGTCGCACTTTCAAGTCCATAATTATTTTTTATTTCCAATTATAATTTAAAAATACTGGAAAATTTTAGGATTAACCTGTAAATGAGATGCCAAATACTGTGTAATTGAGGGTTAGCACTGTTCAGTTTGTTGCTTTACTCTGTACTAGTGCTTACATTCCTTCATTTGCGTTGTTTTGCAGTTGAAGATGCACTGGCGCACCCATACTTGACATCTCTGCATGACATCAGTGATGAACCTGTGTGCTTGACTCCCTTCAGCTTTGACTTTGAACAACATGCTTTGACTGAGGAACAGATGAAAGAACTGATATACCGAGAGGCTCTAGCATTTAACCTCGAGTATCAGCAGTAGTGATAGACTTGTTATCATTGGATTTGGATCGTGTGATGTCTGTGTCCATAGATCAAGAGATTTCATTGTGTATATATATCTATCATCTGAAACCAGGTGATCTTGGAGTTGAATTATTTCCATCAGAGGCATGATTGGTAGACTGAAACAATCATAAGGTATTTGTATTGGCTTTTTGCTTCATATTATTGTCCAATTCATTGGCTGCAGCCAACTGATAAATCTTTTCTTGGTCTCAAATTTCTGCTTTTATGGATTTGAAGTTCCCTCTCTCTGAACCATAACGATGTTAAAAGGTTATTTGTTCTGCTTACATGTATAAATTTGTCAACACAAAAAAATCGTAAACTATTAAAAATTAGTTTAACTGACGAAGTAAAAGAATGGTGGTTTATGGTTTGACTAGGAAAAATTAAAAAAAAAGAAAAAGAAAGCAATCCAATGAAAAGATTGATCGATAAGTTGGGATATGAAGTTAGTAGGTTGTTTTCTGATTTTAAGCTTAGACCTTGATTGATACGGAGATCAGTTTGGTGATTGAGCAACCATTATTTAAAACGTTGTTTTTTTTATGTCATTGATCTTTGATGACTGTTGATTGATTATAGAAATATGTCATTGAGAACACCGTTAGAACCCAAGTTAGAAACTTGAGGTGTTGAGGTTAAACTTTTGGGGTTGAACCATTTCCATCAATCAACCTTGATTGACTTTGTCTAATTCAGTTCAATTACCTACTGCCATCTCATAATGAAGGTTTCAGGGTTAAAATACTATGAAAAATGGTTTATGGACACTAGTTCATAAAAAGGAAAGAAGTATAAATGTGATGGTGATATAATACGATAAAAGATAGGAAAAAAAATTAAAAGTGAGTTATATATATTGCATATATTGCGGATGTCATCTATCATTACTCAAATACTACTATATCACCAACGAGACATATCATAACCATAAAATAAAATAAAAACAAAACTAGGCAGAGGTTCTCAAATCTCAACACCAAGAAATTGGTGCCCCACGTATTATACACATTAAATAAGCAGTATTTTCAAAACTTGATCAGTCTCTGGTTGGTAAAGACCAAAGACCTTTAAGTTAGTAAAGCCACTTAGTTTTTATTTTTTAGTTGACTTCTTAGTAAAGAGTAAAGACCAGTCTCTAGTTGACTTCTTAGTTTATAGTTCAACATTGATGGAATCAGAGTCAAGCAATCAATAACATTTTTAATATTATTTACAAATAATATAAATTTAATCAGCAAATATCATATTGTGCATCTTTAAAAAAAAAATGTACATTTCATTTATAAACTCGTTTGTTTTGAAAATATTTAGAATTAAAATTTATTAAAAATTTTAAAAACAGTAATCTTAAAAAAAAGTGATTCAAATCAATTTTCTTATACTAAATCTAACTGGTATGTTACCAGGTCGACTAATTCTTTACCAACTATTTTATTTCCCTAATTTCCTGGATATTTTAACCAAGTAACCTGATTGGTTTCCATCCAACCAGTGGAATTGACTAATCCAGTCTAATTTTTAAAACGATGAAAATAATCACATCTTGAACAAAAACCGAAGCACGTATAGAATAATCAACCATTGCAAATTAGTGCTATATTCCCTTCTTTTTCCTTCAGCGCGTACATACCTAGTCTATTTCCTTTTTCGTCATAATGTTGCGTTAAAATTTATAGACGTCAAAACTCAATAGCCCCTCCATCTCACACACAGATTAATCCAAGAGAAAACAATCTTTTTGAAAGAGAATACAAAATGACATACAAACTTACAAATTCTGTAAAGAAAGAATACGTGTTGATCATAAAAGTAAAGCTTGACACAATTTACTATTTGCATAAAATAATTTTTTTTATGATACACGACCAGTATTCAAGCACTATTCACTCTTGATGTTCCCAAAGAATCTTGAAAGACGAACTGGACCCTCGTCTTCACTATCGCTTCCAGCATCCTTGCTTCTTGACTTGGACTTCTTTTCCTTCTTTGATCTCTTGGACCTGGACTTGGATCTTCTTGACCCTCTTTCTTCATCGCTACTGGAAGAGTCTGAGGATGACGAAGAGGAGCTAGATGCAGAAGATCTTCTTGAATGCTACAAGAGTAGAGATAATGAGAGGATGCATAAAAAAAATTTCATTCATAACAAATGGATAAATCAAGTGTCAATCAACATTGTTTGGCTCATTGGCTCAATATAAAACCAAAGTCAGGTAATTTAACATAAAGCTGTTTAATGCAAAATAACAAACAACCCAAGAATAGCTACAGATCAATTAAAAACAATGATTTTGATCACTTCCAAAATAATTTGGTTTTAACCAATGACTTGAGTCAGACACACACTTAGATAAGTTAATGTTAAGGCATAGTCATCAGTGTAAAGCAAACGGTTGGGAAGAAAAGGAATACTTATATCCATTCAAAATTCAAAAGAAAGAAGAAAAGAGAAGAGTAAAACCTGACATTTTGAAGGGGAAGCAACAATGTAACATCAATTTCTTTCAACCAAAAATAATCATTTTCATCATAACCTTCAGTCCAAACCTCAAGGTGATAAAAGATAATACAAAAGGTATATTACAACCAACCTCCTTAATGTTTCAGTCATTTTCAATTTTCATATATAAAAGATTTTGTAACACAACCTTCTTGAAGTGTCAGTTCTATGTCACATGAGAAGTACTCCTTAGAAAAAAGGTCACGTAGCTTATGAGCCTGCTTGACTCACTTCCAGTACTATGGATCACTGAAAACATCTGGGTATTATTTGTATTTATCCTTTAAAAAATTTAAAACAAAAGACACAAAAGCCTCCAAAATCTCCAACATGATTGCAAACATCTAACACCTACACTATATTTAGTCCAAAAGCATGGATGCTGAAAACTGAAAGCAGACAGTTACTAGTTCTTAGTTACAGAAGTTAAAGAGATAGTTACACTATTATTCAATTTGCAAACAAAAACATCAAATTTAACATGAAGCTTTTCATTTCATCTCTGGAAAAACATAAATGTCTCAGAAATTAAAAAGCACCTTTCTCTTTCTGCTGCTGTGCTTCCTTGAAATTTTGTCCCTCTTATCTGCAAGTTAGAATGTGCAGTCTCATTAGAAGCTGGGATCAGGAAAAGTGCTAGAATACAAACCAAGTTTTGGCAACTTTTTCAAACATACCTTTCACATGTTTAGACTTACTACTAGAGTGATTTCTTCCTTGGGAAAGCTTCCGAGCCCTTTCAGCATCTAGTTGAGCTCTGTACTCTCTCATCATCCTATCTGCATCTGCTTCCAATTCCCCTTTTCTTAATTCTTCTTCCTAGTAAATAAAATACAAATAAAGTCAAATTTATGATATAGTGAACAAACCCTAGTTAAAACACTGCTATTGCCCTAGAAATTTAACACATGGAATAACAAGCATTGATATTTAGGGAATAACTAGTAAACTAGGAGAAAGAATGCAAATCCAGAATGTTAGCCACACAACAAAGAAGCTATAATACAATATCTACCTTGGGAATGAGCACAATATGAAATGGCTTTTGGGGGACCAGGGAGGGAGTGACTTAAACATTCATATATAAAAAGCGTATAAGATTGTACCTGATGGCCCCTTAATTAGTTAATGAGAAAGATAAAAAAAATTTAGCTGCTGGATTGCAAGTGTCCTTAGTGATTGCTTTCCCAGTGGCTAGAGTAAAGCTAGCTACAAATGCTTGCTCTTATGGTGAGGCCAAATGACAAAGACCTCCCTCTTTATTTTCAACTTTACAGTCACCTCTCTGTACTGTTTATCATCACATGACAATGACCTGCCTTGCTCATTAACGCTGTTAATGTAGACACAACTGAAAGTCAACTGTGGCCAGTTGTACCTAGAATTAATCAATTTTCCTTGTAAAATTATACATTTCTGACAGCAGTAATGCTTTGGGAAAAAAGGATTGAGAATAGACAATGTAAGAGACTTGAATCTAAGTTCAACAGAAAAGTTTTAAGCAAAACTAGTTGATTTGCCTACAACCGGTCTCCACATTTTCTGCTAAAGCCAAACTCAGATCCAACTTAGTTGAAAGGGTAGCCATTGCCATATGAAATTAAAAAGCAGGGGAGTGTCATATGACATCTTTGACGAGGTTACTGGAATTTTTCCTTAAAAAAAGTTAGCAGGTCTAACAATGATCCATAATAAGAGGGTTACTTAATAAATAGTAAGGACAACTATGATACAAAAAAAAAAAAAAACAAGCAGTCTGTCATTTGGTCATATAAAAGAGAAAAATATAATATTTTCATACCCTTTAATTAGTTGAAATGGACAAATCCCCAAAGGAAACAAAAAGAAAAAAAAAACAACTTCTAATGATATATATATAGTATATCATATTTATAGGAGTAAAATAAATACACGTATGAATTATATTTTCTTTATAATGTTTTTCAAGTTATATATTTTTAATTTTAAGTAAAAAAAAATAATTTTGTAAAGAAAAATTCATAAGATTATAATCTAAAACATTTTATCATAATTTTAACATAATATATATAGAAATATTTAACAATTTGTAATAAGTTTTTCAGTTGTGAAAATATAACACTTTTAAGTAAAAGAACTATATTCAACCGCCCCAGTGAGGCAATGTTAGTGAAAAAATGAATACTTGTTGTACATGGACAAACATTGAGGGGGTTTTCAACAAAATCTAATTACATTAGAAACATAAAATGATGAAATGAAAATGAGAAGGAAATAAAAAATAATCAAGAGTAGAGCATATGGAATGATGGCATGATAAACAACCCTCAAATTCACAGCAGGGTGCAAGAGGATGTATGTAATAATGTAAGTATGTTCTAGACAGTAGACAATAAATATAAATACAGAGATAGTAATGCATAGATACTAAAAACAATGATATAATTGAAGCACAATTTAAACCAAAAAAGACATGAATTCAAATAATAAAAAGGCAATAGAATATGTAGCTTGGCTAAGATTGAACTGCAAACAGAATCAATGGAATTTTTTTCAATCAATTAATTCTGATTAAGAAGTACAGTGGAGAGAGAACATCAGGGTTTTCAGAACATTACCTTTTGCTTCTTTTTGTACTCTTCCCAGGTAATGGTGTGAGAGGTGTTAAGGCTAGCCAAACGAGCTGCATGCCATTCTGGTGAATGAAATGAACCATCCACCTGTGACAGTCCTCATCAATATCGGTCCAGGGTAAAAAAAGAAAGGGATGCGGCATTCAATCATTATAAAGCACTTTGATCCTATAGTATAATATACAAGAAGCCAATTACGAAGACCATGGTAGCAAGTGTCCCCTTCAAACAAACTTCATACACCTTAGTAATGAAATTCTCCATCAGAACATCCATAATAGTTATGTAAGATTCTTGGATAACAGAACATCCATGTGTATCAATTGTTAATTCAGTGTTCACTTAGTATCAAGGTTTTAAAAAACAGTCCGTGAAGCTGCAACAGCAAGGTTTGTGAAGTGTACGGGAGTACAATGCAGCCTTTGGTTGCATTTGTTCGCAATTTCCTGCAATATTTAGGAAAGCAGCAATAACGCGAATGCTGCCGCAATTTAAAACCTTGAACATAGTATTGAGAAGGTTCACTTCCATTGACAACTAAATTTTTTTAGGAAATAAATTAAACTAAAAAAGCAGAAAAAAATGGTTCAGATTCAACCTAGGGATTAAAGTATCACAGCACAAGTTATCTTTTCCAGGCGAACTTTAAGATGCTTGCTTTAAGACAACACACTAAACTCTTCCACCCCACAATTCATTTCAGCTGTATTTTGCACCAAAAAAAAAAAAAAAAAACTGGAAATGGTACTAGATAACGAGTCCAAAGGAGAAAATCCTAAACATTGTGTTGAGGAACAATGCTTTAAAATCAAAGTGTTCCAAATTAAATAAGAGTTAGCAATGTCTTGGAATTAAGATTGAGGCTAGAAATCGAATCATCCCGCAACTCACAAAGTGGTGTAATTTGAGATTGTCAAGTGTTAGCGATGAAAATTAATTCCAGAATACCGTAAATTGCGTGCCAAACACAGTCCAAGAGTGTAAAATCCAGCACTAACACATTTATAATCACGTGCGAAACTGTCCATCAGAAATGTTTTGGGGTTACGCAGCGCGAAGAGAGATCCGCGATTGGGGGAAAGAGTAAAAAAGCGCGAGGAGACAGGGAATAGGGGAAATGAAATGAAATATGGTAGGTTAGGGTTAGGGTTAGTATGAAAGGGTACAAACCATGCCGTCTTCAACCTCGTCGGGGCCGGCGGAGGCGCCGCCGAGCCTGGCTCTCTGCATAGCTTTGTAGGCTTGGTTTTTCCCCATCCTTACTCTGCAAATATGATTCGCTAAACACAAATTCGCTATATGATCATGCAGATTGAAAGCACCACACACACTCCACAGGAGTTGGACCTCGAAATTAGATTAGGGATTCAATTTCCAAATCTCGCAGCGTAGTGTAGCTCCTTCGCTGTCTTCGTTCGTTCGTTCGTTTGTTTGTTTGTTTGGTTCTACCTTTATCGTCCTCTTTCCATTCTCAGATGCAGAAACAACATTTGGGCCTTACCATGTCTAAGACTCAATGGAGGCTATTGCTATTAGCACAATCACTTTTACTAATAGCACTACCCATGTGCGTGCATTTTGCTCATATTCTAGGGGGGTGTATTGGATTAAGATTTCAAAGGATTTTAAAAGACTTTTTTATGATTAAAAAGTCTTGTGGTATTCAATCAAGACTTTTATAAAATATAAACAAATCTTGTGGTATTCAATTAAGACAATAAAGATTTTTTTTTCAGGGCAACAAAATATGTTGGTATTCAATTGAGATTTCTTACCACTTTTAAAATGTCTTTTGGTATTCAAAAGTAAATAGATTTTGATGGATTCTTTTGTGGAATGGATTTTGAGAGACTTTTTAGTTAGAAATACACATAAAATACTCCTCCAACAATCTCACCCAAACCCTTGAGACTTTTCATAATCTTCCAAAGACTTTTTCTTCTCCTGCCGAACAAGACACAAACCACTACCAGGTTCATTCTCTTACAACTTTTCAATCACTTTGTTATTATTTTTTTAGGCAATAATGACTTTGTTATTAAAAGGTTTAAAATTTCTATCGTTTTTATTTTCTTTATTCAAACATTATAATTTATTTATCATCTTTTTCATTCACTTTTGTAACTTCCGTTATTTTTTTGTTTAAAATGTATTAATCTTTAAAAATCTTAAAAATCCATAAAGTACTTTGAAATCTTAAAAATCTGTGTTAGAAATCCATTAAAATCTTGGGTTAAGAATCCTGATTGTAAAAAGTCTTTTAAAAAAAATCTTTTAAAATCCCACAAAATCAATACAATCCCACATAATCTTTTAAAATCTTCAAGATTATTTTTGTCAAAATATTCTCTCAAAATCCCAATCCAATACACCCCCCTAATACTGTCCCATGAAAAATTGCACAACAAAATTGTAGTTGTGTTGTACAATTCCAGGGTGAAAAAGATACACAATGGAATCACAATTTTAGTTGTTTAATTTTTCATCACCTCCAAATAATTCAATAGAATCATGATTTGTTTCTACAACTATTTATAAAAATATTTTTTTATTTTGTTTAAATGATTTTTTTTACTTTTTTAAACCTTTTATACAAATATTAAAAATAAAATAGAAAATATTCTAATTATAATTATTTAAGGAAACGCTTTAAAATTATTTTAAAGTTATAGAAGAAAGTTCTTTTACTCCAAAACAATAAATAATTTGTTTATTTTAGTTATCCTGACGTCCCGTAAAAATAAGAGTTTGATTTTAATGTACAATGAATGCACTTAATTTTACATAAATAATACACAATAAAATATAAGGGGATATCAATGTATTATAATTATATTGTAAATGAAAGAGCTAATTTTTTATATATTACTATAATAAAGAGTTTTCATATTGTTATTTAATTGTAGATTAATATGTAAGATAAATTTATTAATTTTTTTACACAGTATATAAAAATTAAACTATTTCCAAAAAAACCAAGATCATTTAAAAAAACTCGAAGATTTTACATTTTGGTGTGTAGAAAATGGGGTCAATTTAGGATCCAAAAAAGCAAGCCCATAACATTAAACATAGATCCAGAAAGTGAAATCACTCTTTGAATAAATCGGATCATCACAGGTACAATCCTCAGATTCTATGTTATGTATTGTCTTGAAACTACTTACAAGATTAGCATAACATCACTCTCTTCTCTCTTCAAATTTATGAGTTCTTGACGCTATCCAATGGAAATGTTATGGACCAGTTTGTTTAAACTAATTTGTTAAAATAAATGTTTATTTTATAATTTTATATTATATTAATTTGTCCTTTTATTTTTATCTTAGATGTAAACTTTCCATTGTTTTATGGATATTGTTGTATTTTGTTAAACTTTAAACTGAATCATTATGGACTTTTTTATTTAGAAATTTATGTATCTTAAATGTTAAAAACTTGTAAAATAATGTTTTATTTTAGTTTTTAGGGTTATACAATTAAGTGATATTATATTTATATAATATTATTTTATAAATTATTTAATTATTAAAATAAATTACTCTTCCTCCTGTCACCCGTGTTATTTAATTATATAATATTATTTTATATATACACTCTCCTTCTTTTAACATTACTTTGGTTTTCTTTCTCTCGTGTTAATTAACACTTTATCTTTTATGTTAACAGATTTTTTATTGTGAAACCCAAATTACTCTTTTTACTTAACCATAAACAACACGTCTTTCCATTCAATGGTGTGGCCACCACTGCACTCCATTCTTCACTAGTTTCATGACAAGTTTGTTGCTGCCAACATCATCATCGATGTCCTTTGCGACCACCTCGGGCACTTCACTTCCTCCTCCTCTGACTACGATGCTGCCATTTGTTGTCGCTGCTGTCGCCTCAACTAGATCCTCGTCACCCAGATGCAGATGAAGGATTAGTTAGAGTTGGAGGCTTAGAGTGTTAGTGTTCTTTGTTAGAATTAATGTCTCATGTGAGAGACATGTGACTTTTGTAGGGATAAATAAATAAATAAATAATAATTAAGCACTAAATTGTAATTAGATTAAATAGGAGAAGTTTCTAGAGGTAACTGCTACTTGATGGGAATAGCGGTTATAAAAAGAGGTTAATATCCACTAATGTGAAATAAGCTCCCCTTTCTGACAGAAAAGTGTTCTCTATCATCTATAGTCATCACAAACGTAGAAAGACAGAAAGAATAGTCAAGAGAGTGAAATCTTGTTTCTCTCACCTTCCAAGGAAATCAAAGTATACCGGAGAGAAACCTTCTTATGGAGGAAGATACACATTATTTGTTTATTTATTATTTGTGAGAATCATAAGTTTCAAAATCCTATTGGTTTCTTATAATTGATAGTCTAGGAAACCCTTAATTATTTTTATATGTGGTATCAGAGCATGTGTTATGAAATTTATGATTCTCCAAGACTGATTTATTTTCTCCCAATTATGCATGAATCCTAATTATAAAATTTAGGGATTTTTTTTTGCTGCAAGTATGAAATTTTATATTAAAAAGGATATCAATTAAATTTACTTTCAAATCGCAAGTATGAATACTTAAAATTATATTATTTTGACTGTGTTTAATGGAAAAAGAATTGTGATGTTTGTACATATTTGGAGAAAGATTTCAAATTTGTATTTTTGTGTAATCTAATTTGATTCGATGATAATCGTGGTTGGTGTTATTGGTATTTTTTTCTCCCTTTAACATATAATGTGGAGAAAGCCATTACGGTGACTCACTGCAAGCTTCCAATTCCTTTTCGAATTGCTATTTGCAAACCCCATTTTGCTATTCTCAATCTCATCTACTCATTTTTTTAATACTATTGTTAAACATGATTAAAGGATTGAAAGTTTATATTTTGCAATTAAATTAACGTGAATGCTTGGAAATTGTCAGTAGCAATAAATATCTACATGCTACACATTTGCTTGAACGTGTTTGAATACAAAAGACAAATAAATGTGAATGTATGTATGGTATTTATTTGGCCTATAATGAAATGAATAAAATTGCTATGAAGTGTTAATAGCAATAAGTATGTGTAGGCCATGTGTATGATTGGAATTAAGTGTATGATAGATTTGTTAGTCACCAAAGTGACCAAGTCTATAAGGTTGTTTAATTCCAAATTAATTATTATTTCAATTACTCATAAAATAATGGATGGTAAATTATATGATTATTGGTTTATGGGTAATTGAAATTCATTGTTATAAGGCATTTATGGATCACCCAAAGGTTAATTAGTTGTTCTTATAATTAATAAATATAATTGTAGGCGATTTGTGTGTATCATTAGTTTTATTTATATGCCCAAAGGAAACAGATACTACTAATTAGTGCATATTTAATTGTCAAATAATGTTAAGAATTTTATTAGCATCATCATGTTTGTATGTTGTGTGTTGGTGTATCACTCAAAGGAGAATATCAATATACATGGATTGTTATCTGAATAAATCATATGTATGACATGTGTTTTATGTCTCAAAACACTTATGTGAATTTTATTATGCAATACATGTTCCCAATTCATTGAATTCCCAGGCCAATTTTAATAGGTTTAACTTCTCTCACTGAAATGAGCAAGTCCAATTTCACATCAGTGTTTTGGATCTTGATCTTGCTATGTTTGGAAGAGAAGTTTGTTACTATTATTGATTCTAGTAGCAATAAAGAGAAAGCCCATTATAAAGCTTGGGAAAGATCTAACAGACTCAGCCTAATGTTCATGAGAATGACTGTTGTAGACAGTACCAAGACAGCTCTCCCTAAGACCGATAATGCTAAAGAGTTTATGAGATTAGTGGAAACACGCTCTTAGACAGCTGATAAGTCTCTTGCTGGGATATTAATGAGTACACTGACCACCATGAAGTTTGATGGTTTGCGTACTATGCATGAACATGTCATTAAGATGGCAAACATTGCAAGAAGACTTAAGACCTTGGGAATGGTTGTGAATGACAACTTTCTTGTTCAGTTTAATTTAAACTCATTACCGTCTGAGTATGGTCTGTTTGAAATGAGCTATACCATGAAAGATAAATGGAATGTGCATAAATTACACAGTATGTTAGTTCAGGAAGAAACGAGGCTTAAGAATCAAGGAAGTCACTCAGTCCATTATGTAAGCCACCAAGGGAATCAAGGAGTTGGAAAAAGATTTGTGAAGAAGCATGATAAAGGCAACAGGCCATTAATGATCAATGACGGTCCTGTGCAAATCCAAAATAAGGCATTAAAGGGCAATAATTGCCAATTTTATGGGAAATCTAGACATTCCCAAAAGGATTTCCTAAAGCGTAAGTCTTGGTTCAAAAAGAATGGTGAGCTTAATGCTCATGTATGTTTTGAATCAAACTTAACTGAAGTTCCCCATAATACATGGTAGATTAATTCTGGATGTACGACTCATGTTTCTAACACTATGCAAGAATTCCTTACAATCCAAACCATAAGCCCAAATGAGAAGTTCGTCTTCATGGGGAATAGAGTAAAAACTCTAGTGTAAGCAGTCGAGACTTATTGTTTAAAACTCAACACTGGACATCATTTAGATTTACTGGAAACTCTTTATGTACCTATTTTATCTAAGAACTTAGTTTTATCATCTAAACTTGATGTTACTAGATACTCTTTTAATTTTGGTAATGGATGTTTTAGTTTATTTAAGCATAATCATCTCATTGGTATTGATGTTCTTTGTGATGATTTGTATAAATTAAAATTAGATGGTTTGTATGCTGAAATCATTTTAACTCTGCATCATAATGTTGCAACTAAACATAGTTTAGTGAATGAACGATCTATTTTCTTGTGGCATAAACATTTAGGTCACATTTTTAGAGAAAGGATGGAAAGATTAATAAAGAATGAAATTCTTCCTGATCTAGATTTTATGAATCTAAATATTTGTGTGGATTGTATCAAGGGAAAACAAACAAAACATACAAAGAAAAGCGTTACAAGAAGCATTCAGCTTCTTGAAATTGTGCATACTGATATTTGTGAACCTTTTGATGTTAGTTCTTTCCGAAAGGAAAGATACTTTATCACCTTTATTGATGACTATTCATGTTACGATTATGTCTACTTATTGCATGAAAAATATCAGACAGTGAATGCCTTAGAAATTTACTTGAATGAAGTAGAAAGACAATTAGACAGAAATGTGAAAATTATTAGATCTGATAGAGGTGGTGAGTATTACAAAAGATATGATGAAACTAGGCAACACCCAAGTTCATTTGCTAAACTTCTTCAGAAACGTGACATTTGTGCATAATACGCAATGCCTAGTACACCACAACAAAATGGTGTATCAGAAAGGCGTAATAAAACTTTAATGGATATGGTTAGGAGTATGTTAATCAATTCTACTTTACCCGTATCTTTGTGGATGCATGCCTTGAAAACTGCTATGTATTTGTTGAATGAGGTTCCTAGTAAGGCAGTTCCAAAGACACCTTTTGAACTGTGGACGAATAGGACACCTAGTATAAGGTACTTACATGCTTGGGGTTGCTAGGCAGAAATAAGGATTTATAATCCGCAAGAAAGAAAATTGGATGCAAGAGCAATCAGTGTATATTTCATTGGTTATCTAGAAAAGTCAAAGGGGTATATGTTTTATTGTCCTAATCATAGTATGAGAATTATCGAAACTGGAAATGCAAGGTTTATTGAAAATGGTGAAATTAGTGGGAGTACAGTTCCACGAAAAGTGGAAATTAAAGAAGTTAGAGTGAAAGTCTCTTTAGCTTGTGTCTCTAGTAGTAAGGTGATTGCTCCTTTAGTTATTGCTACAAACAATAATGAAGAAGCACAACACAATAATAAGCCCATGATACATAATGAACCTATTATGGAAGAACCGTAAGAAGTAGCATTAAGGAGGTCTCAAAGAGAAAGGATACCAGTTATTTCGAATGACTATGTGGTTGTTTCCTCTCACTAAAAACTTGTTCGCGATGCTATTCGACAAGTGTATCAAGTCACACAAGTAATATATTAAAACAGTAAGACCAGGTGTCAAGTCCATAGGGAATTTGTTTCACTCAAAAAATGTATGTTCAGTGAGCAGACATTTGTATAAACTGAAAATAAGTAAATATCAAGTTGGGTTTTTGTTCTAAAAATCTATTTAACTATAAATTAAATATCTAAATATTTGAGAAGTAAAACAGTCAAGTAAAAAGCGTTGGATTGTTCTACTGAATTTTCTTTGATGTTGTTATGTGTTTTTCTCTATTTAATGTTATCCTAGTGTTCTTATGCTGAGAAATTATCCAAACCAAGATCCCTCGAGTGAATTGGCCTAACTCTATTTAAGCCTCGTCCTTGATCCCTCAACAAACTCAGCCTAAAAGAGTTACATTAAGTCTACAACATAATATGAACTAGATCGTTGTACTCCATTCCTAGACATACAGTTTTCTAGCTTGCTCTATCAAGTGCTAAGGCTTTAAAGCACTTTCTAATGCTAAAAATCCTAACTATACATACAAATGGGTGATCAAACCACAAACATGTAAAAATAAGCATGGACAGAAGCAATGAACACATAAAAACAACATTAAATAGATAGTAAAAGAATGTTACATCAAGGGTTCAACAGAACTTCACAACCAAGAGGTTTAGCCTTCCATTACAAGTAATGAGCTTTCAATACACAGAAAAACAGATTTTTAGTGAAGGAAAATGGCTAAGAAGGGTTGAGGATGTCTTCTTCAACCTCTAGAACCCTAATCTCACTCCTCTAACCTAAACTCTCTTGGTGGCTTCGTTTTTGTCGCTCTAGCTTTTCCCTTAGCTTTGTTTTTTGACTCCTCTCTTTAGTTTCCCCCAACTTAAGTATTTTAAAGGCTACTTGGACGTTTCAACTTTTGAAGGCTCGCTTAGTAAGATTGGCCCACTGAGCGAGAGTAAATGAAATTTGGCTTAGCGAGCTGGGTATGCTGAGCGCGAGAAGAGACAAACGACTTGCTGGGAGAGCTTACGGCGCACTGGGCGAGCACATCTTTGACTGATCCTCTTCTAGGGTTTCCTAGCACGCTAAGTGAGCTGCATGCCTCGCTTAGCGGATGTCACTCGCTAAGCGCATGTGCCTCGCTTAGTGAGACACCAGCTACTTGAACCTTCTCTTCTTTTAGCCTGAAATTGAAGTAGTTTCAACATTAATTCACAAAATGGGAGTATTTACTATATAAAATCAAACTAAGCATGCCAATATGTACAATTCCTACAAAAGAACCATAAATTGAAGGAAAGATGCTAATTTCATGTAACTATTCAATACAAAAGTTAGCCATAAATAACGACTAACAATAGTATACCTACATGAAACAGAAACAAACTTAAGAATTAATGATAATGATCCAGTTTCGTTTTCACAAGCTGTAAGTTATGATAATTATGAGAAGTGGTTAAATGTCATGAAAGAAGAGATAAATTCCATGGAATATAATGGTGTTTGGGACCTTGTAGAATTGCCAAAGGATTTTAAGAGAGTTGGCTGTAAGTGAGTCTTCACGACTAAACATGACTCTCATGGAAACCTTGAATGTTACAAGGCTAGACTTGTTGCTAAAGGATTTACTTAGAAAAATGACATTGATTATAAAGAGACATTTTCACTGGTCTCACGAAAGGATTCTTTCAGGATTATCATGACATTAGTAGTCCATTATGACTTGGAGCTACATCAGATGGATGTGAAAATTGCCTTTCTTAATGGAGATTTAGAGGAGAATGTTTATATGGATCAACCAATGGGGTTCTCAGTTGAGGGAAAGGAACATATGGTGTGCAAATTAAAGAAATCAATATATGGTTTTAAGCAAGCTTCTCGCCAATGGTATTTGAAGTTTAATGATACCATTGTTTCCTTTGGATTTAAGGAAAATACTGTTGATCGGTGTATATATCTGAAGGTCAGTGGGAGTAAGGTTATTTTCTAATCCTGTAGGTTGATGATATATTGTTGCAACTAATGATCTTGGTCTTCTTCATGAGACTAAGAAGTTTCTTTCTAGTAACTTTGAAATGAAGGATATGAGTGATGCAAGCTATGTGATAGGGATAGAAATATCCTGTAATAGATCACAAGGATTGTTAAGCTTACCTCAGAAAACATATATTAATAAAGTATTAGAGAGATTCTGAATGGAAAGGGATTCAACATCATCTATTCCAATTTAGAAAGGAGACAAATTTAGTCTCACACAATGTCCTAGAAATGATAGAAAGCTAAATTTGTAGCATGTTTTAAGGCTAAAATTCAGGCTAATTGGTTGAGAAACTTTATTTCAAGGCTTCGAATTGTCGACAGTATTGTCAGGCCACTGAAAACGTATTGTGATAACTCTGCAACAATATTTTTCTAAGAACGACAAGTCTTCTAAGGGTGCCAAACATATGGAATTAAAGTACTTTGTCGTGAAAGAAGAAGTTCAGAAACAAAGAGTGTCAATAGAATATATTAGCACAAACATTATGATAGCTGACCCTTTGACAAAGGAATTACCGCTCAAGACATTTATAGAACATGTTGAAAGTATGGATATTATTGTTATTGATGATCATTAAGTGTAATTTACCTTATGTATTTTTAATGACACTCTAAGCTCAATTATGATATGTTTCTGATTACTTGTTCTCTATGTTTGCATGCATATTTGTATTAGAGTAATGTTAACAGATTTTGTCTTGAATAAATACATTATGTTGAACCAATTATGTACTCCTAACTAATGGTCATATTAAGGAAAAGACTAATTTGTAGTACATGGAAGGGACTATATCGATTAAGTAATGTACAATCACTATGACTCGAATGGGTTCCTATTCTTAATCATGAACTTATGATGCACACAATGTATATAACAGTTTAGTCATTTTAATGCGCGTTATGTTAGTTTAATCTATTTATTTATTTAGTCCATAATGTTTAGTAATGTTACATGAGCCAAGTGGGAGAATGTTAGAATTAATGTCTCATGTGAGAGGCATGTGACTTATGTAAGGACTAATAAATAAATAATTAATAATTAAGGACTAAATTGTAATTGGGTTAAATATGAGAAATTTTTAGAGGTAACTACTACTTGATGGGTGTAGTGGTTGTAAATAGGATTAATACCCACTAACATAAAATAAGGTCCCCTTCCTCATAGAAAAGTGTTTTCTTTCATCTATACTCGTCACAAACTTAAACAAGTAGAAAGAACAACCAAGAAAGTGAACTTATTTTTCTCCTTTTTCAAGAAAATCAAAATACACCGTAGAGAAGTATTTCTATGAAAAAAAGTGCGCATTATTTTTATTTATTATTTGTGAGAATTATAAGTTTCTCAATATTGATTTCTTATGATTGATAATATAGAAAATTCTTAATTATTTTTACATTCTTAACATAGGCACTGTACGTGCAATGATTGGAAGTGAGGGAGGAAACGAATGAACTCTGCCTGAGTCCTACTTCTGGTTAAATTTCTCGGTCTTCCAGCAACGAATCCGTTGGCCTCGATGGGGAGAGAATCTTGGTGCTTCAAGCTAGTTTCCATCAAATTTAATTTCCAATTTGTTAGTTTGGTTTCCGTCAAAAAAATTTTTTCAAAATTGTCGTTGCAGTTTCGTCAAGTCACTTTACAAAAATTTCATATTCTTTATCTTTGTTATACTATTTGAAGCCTTGCTTTGATGGGCCTGTACCGTAAGCAATTATTTTTTTGATTTGAGATTTGATAGAAATTGCTTTGAGATTTAGTGAGAAATCGACAATTACATTATGGAAATTGCTTTTAGATTCAAAATTGTTGCCGAAGTCCTTTCCCACTTAACCTGTAAACAATGTGTGATTTTTATTTATTTTTTGTTTCTTCAACACCGTGGCCTATACTGGTTTATGAGAAGGGGTTAGAAACTGCCATTTCAGAGTTGCTTCTGGCCCTTGTTGCTACTCCTGCTGATATTTCGTGACTTGTACAAAGATGCAGATCCTAATTCGAAGGTGGTGGTGTTGTGGTGAGCAGTGTGAAGATTTAAAGGTGTTGTGGATGGAAAATTCCATTTTTGGTGATAGTCATCGGAGGAATCTACCCTTTTGTTTTGGGATCCCATGGCAACGAAGAAGAAAGGGGCATTTTTGGGTTAAGGGGGTGCAACTGTAACATAAATGGAAAAGTTAGGCAATTGTGTGTAGGGTAAAAAAAAGAGGAGGCGCCAAGTGTAATTAGATCAAACATTAGGAGATGTTTCTTTAATTTGCTCTAATTATTATTATCTTATTGACATGATTTGATCATATTTCAACAATTGTTATACCATTAAATCTTGAATTAGTATGTTGACAAGTTCAATGACCAATCAGTGTCAAAAACATTGGATAAAACGTTAAAGAAGAAAAAAAAAGCATCAAAGTAGTGTCTTGAACTAATTTATTTTTATTTTAGATTATATTTTCAAGAAAATATTGAAACATGAAAGTATTAGGAATTAAAGACAATAACTACCTTATAACTGAAAAGTAATTGTAAGTGTAATAGTCTATGTCATTTAATGTAACCAAAATACATATGTCAATATCTTTATTACAAAAGTGAATGATTTTAGGAAGAAAATCGAAGACAAAGAAAAAATGAATGTGTGATGCAACAATCATAAATCATAAAGAGTCAATAAATTCAGTCTAACTTTTATTTTATTTATATTTCAATTTTTTCTTAATCAACTAGGTGGTGGTCCATATATAAATATTTTTTAATATTTAAGAAGTTTGAAAATGGTTTGAAGGGGGCCAAATGGTTTGTTTATTTTTCCTCAGCATCAATTTAATGAATACCCCTTTGGTGAATGTGTTTCATTTTCATTGCATCTAATGCTGAAAATAGCCTAAGAAAGAATTAGTGAAGTTGCAGGATGCATGATATCCTGATTGTTCTCTTTCTTAGATCTTTTTTTGTTAGCAAAAAATATATAGTAACATTGGGTACAAGGGATACCACAACCAATATACATAATGACTTGTCAATTCCATCATCCCTACATGTACCTGTATACTTGTGTCAGTTTTAGTTGGAACTCAACTGAAGCCATTACTTAGGCTTTACACAAGAATATGTCCACCAAAAAGTAACTTTGTATGACTGTATCACCTAACAATACTTGTATTCCTAACTTATAAATGACACCAAAAAATATATCTCTTGCATTTGTCCTATAAACTTTTTAAGCATTCCAAAGGAAATTTGGACCAATCATAAAAAGAGAAATCAAAGTTTTTCATCCTGCATCATGCCCATAAGATCTAAATTTAGACTTGTCCACAACATTTTCACTATTCAGACTATCATTTCTAAAAACAATATTATTCTTATGTATCCATGACCATATGAATGAAATTAAACAAAATAACCCTTCATGCCAAAGAATCCCTATTCACACATGTATGTCCCTATTCACACATGTATGTTGCAAGAAGTGACTTTTAGGGTCCATGGGTTGCACCATTAGTATTCACACATGTATCATTGGTTTGTTTCTCTTTTCTCTTATTTCATGCCCATCTATCTTATAGCAGCTCTTTGAACCTTTTTCCATGTCTTGGAGATGCTTTCGCTCCTGAGAACCACATGCATACTTTAGCCAGATTTAACAAATATCATATATCCTGTGACAGTAAAATAGCTAAATGTTATAAAAAAAACAACTTAAATTAACAAAAATTAAATAATAATGTTCACATCACACTCACCCCTTGGAAAATTAATCCTAAGTATTGGTGCATGATATTAGTTGTAGATAATATTAAAGTATGAAACGGGAGCACAATTTTTGCACACTGCACAAAGATATAGCGTTAAAATGATTCTTATAGGCTAAAAAGAAAACTATGTGCAACTAAATTTATCTATTCAATTAATCAATAGCAGACAAGAAAAGGATTTCCTTAAGTTAATAATTATAACACGAGAGATCTATTACCATATATATGACTCACCAAATTGTTGGTCATGAGATGTTGATACAAATGAAGATTGTTGCATTGATTTACTTGGAAGAACACATGATCAATGCGTCCATTATAAAACCTAAATTTAAATGTTATTAAAGTATGTATAAGATTCTTCACAAGAGGTAATGTCAGATAAAAAAAGACAATAATATATAACATTATGCCATAAAATTACCTTGTGGTATAGCTTACAGCCGTTTTGGGTAAGAAGAGGACAATTTCCAATCTACTCGGCCACTGATATGTAAGCCTGCAATGATCAACAAAAATAGTTAATTGTGAGTTTAAACAATTATGTGCGTATTTTTGGATTTTCATGGAGAAAATTCTGAATTATGATTCCAACAAAGGGTGTTTATGAACTAGTATTGTAAGGACCTTGATTAAAGAATACTAAATATATTTTATTAAATTAATTATTAAATAATTTAAATAACTTTTTTTGCATTTTTATATAATAAACATTTTTTAATTTTGTTCCCCCTTAACTTTTGGGAAATGTTTATTTTTATAATTAATAGCAAGGACAATTAAGAAAATTTGGGATTGGACCATAGAGCATCCACTTACGTGATAGATGATGTTAGTCTCCTCAAGGTCTGCTTCACAAGGAAAAAGAGCAAAGAAATTCAGCTACTTTGTATTCAATTCTCATAATTGTTACAATGCAGGTTGTTCAAATAAAAAATAGGAATAAAAAGACTCTTCTAATCAAGAAAGATTTCTTCTACAATAAATCAAGTATATCATACCTTTGCTTGATTAAGGGATATACTAGAGTGAATTCTTCCAACCAAACATCCCTAGATGCACAATAGAATATATTAATCGTAAAAGCATCTCTATAAATCTTATAAACTGATATTGCCAAATTTAACATTAAAGTAATATGTATTTCTAACCACGTATTCAATCTTTTACATAACCAGATATTTACTAGTGATAAGTAGTGCAAATATAGGACCAATGCAACAAAAACCAAAATATACCTATAGCTTACAACACACATCACATTACATGTTCCTTCACTGCTAAACTAACAATAAGTTGAATATATAAAATTTACTAAAGCATTGTTGATAATATATAAGTATGAAAACATAAGAAGCTATATTAAATCAAATATATATATATATATATATATATATATATATATATATATATATATATATTATATCATAAAAAAATTAAATATTTATTAAGATATGTGTGTCATATACATTTTAGATGTTTATTTAATCTTAATATGATTGGATAGAATTGTGTTTCATGTTATCTTATCACAATCACAATCGATCTAATTATTTTTAGATGTTTATATTTGTATTTAATTAAACCATGTAGGTTAATTCTACATGCAAAACTTGAGTTTGAAAACTACTTCTACATTTATAAGGTACATGATATGTACTCACAACATATGACATATGGTCATTTCTTCACAAGTAAATGAACTACCAGAATAAATCATGCAATTGGAAAGGAAATAGCATAAAAATAGGCAATAGATATAATTAATTTTTAACAGTGTGTACATATCTTGTTATCCAGACAAATGTAAAGGCAGAGATGGTTTAGGGTTTATCTCTTAAATGTTTGGTTTTCTTAATTGATTTCAAACAGGGCTTCAATCAAATACTAAGAAGTCATTTTGTAACAAATAAATTGACATGTTGCAGTCGAAGTGTAAATAAAGGACAAGAATATACATCCAAATTAAGTGTTGAAATTATCATAGGATTAGCGTATTATATTGGTCATTTATGAAACAATGAGTCAAGTTAGTTTACCTCCCAAGCCTGCACATAGTCTTCAAAATTCGTTGGTGGTTCCGGCCAAAGAAATGCCTCATTATATTCAGGCATCATTGGCACTGGAGAACCCCAAGGGTTTGCTCCCGTTGAAGATGTTCCTATCGGATTTATCTCACTCATTTCAAAACGATGATGACTTGGAAATTGTTGATGATAACTACCATAATAAGGACTAGCACCGACATTGGCACAAGCAACAACACCAGCATCAGCAATAGCACCAGAACTAGCAGCACCAACAGCAACAAGAGCAGCAGCACTAGCACGAACATCAACACTAGAACCAGCACTTGCACTAGGACCAACACCATCACTAACATTATCATAAGGATACAATATTGGGAAGCTTGGTGGTTGAAATTGATTTAGGGAGTTTCCTAGTGTATTAGGGAAACCAAATGAAGAAGCACCAACTTCAGTTGACCATGCATTTTGAGGCAATGACCCTTCTCTAGATGTGGAAGTGGATGACCTAAACACTTGTCCAAGAATTTCATCTAAAGGCATTGGTTGCTCTTGTTCTAAAAGCCGTGTTAAAGGGTCCTCTTCCAATGTCGTCCTAGAATGGATACATTGTGCCTCCTTAAAATTTCTAGACAATAGAACAGTAAGTTGACCCTTTCCATGGTCGGTGATGAGATCAGTGCCTTCGATTAGACCATTCCCCTACAAAAGAAGGGGAAATGATTATATATTAACCAAACCATATAAGAATACATAGTACTACTAGACGATCATTCATCATAAATTTATTTTAAGAAAAATATTTGATAGACACCTATTGTGTTATCTAACACCAAGAAAGAAAATTAAAAAAAATTATAAATATAATAAAATTTATGATGTGATAGAAATAAAGATAGAGAGAAATGAAAAATAATAATAAGATATTTAAAATAAAAGGTAATTTATATGTATCATTACTCTTGTTTTAATGGGGTTAATTTTAATGGTGTACAAAAACACTTATTAAACATCTTCATATAATTAATTAAATTGCTTGGTAACTTGATGGATTGTAGAACATAGTCTCTCATCGAGTATGAAAACATATCTTTTGGAAAGCCAACAATTAAGTTATCTATATATGAAATGAAGTTATATATAAGAAATAAATTAAACTCTTACCAAACTGAAAATTGATATGAACAATGGATGTGGATTTGGAGTTATTATCGAAAGAGATACCCTTAGCTGTGTGTTGTAACATGAACATAGTCAGTATAAATAGAAGACTATAATTAATGAAATTGTAAGAATATAGAGTACCGAGATATTACCGGGACAAATATTTTAGCCACGTTTATGAAGGTGGCATCTAAAGTTTTGAATTGTCCTGAAATAAATATTCCTTTGTGAAGCAAAGGTAAATTCACTAACATGCTCTTAGCAACAGGGTCACCCGTTGCCACAAGAATACAATGTCTTTCACCCTTGAGGTATTCACTTTTTGTCATAGAATCTTTTGGGAACATCTGTTTAATCCAATGTTTATATTATTATTTCCATTGTTATAGTAAGTGCATGTACATCTCATATGTAAGATAAATAAATCAATAGCGGAATATGGGCAAAAGGTATATATGTTAATTAACATACCACTAAAGCTTGTGCCAAACCTTCTACAATGGTATGTTGATTTAAATTATCTCCGTTGAAAGGTAAATTCGGTAGAACGCCTAAAAACTGTTCCACATTTTTTGTCCAATTGATATGTTGGACTTTACTACCTGTGCAAAAGAACAATTAAAAAATTTAGGATTTGTCTCAAGATAATGTGTGCGTATAGGAGATATATATAATGATAATTCTCATTTTAACAATGTATAAATAAATGATAAATCCGTTTTGTTGATAGTCAATATTTATGATTTTCATATTTCATAATGATAAGTGGTATCACCTAAATAGCTCTCTCTATAATTGAAGGTCTTTCCTACAAAATGTTTCCTATGTATAATGCATGCTTCTCAAAGAAATGGTTCAATAATAATTGACATTATGCTAACTCGTAGAATCAAATGTAATAATAATGAATATACAAGTGCTACATATAATATATTGCATTAGGGGGGGGGGGGGGAAGAAAACTTGGACTAAAAAATGCAAAACATAAAATATTACCAAATCTAGGATTGAAGTTGTACATAATTAAGGCAACTTCACAAGAAGAATTAACTCCCTGTAAATAACAAATGGTACATGGTAAGGTAAAATATCTTTTATAAAATAAGGCAAATGATAAATCAAAATTAATGTTACTTATATATCAATAACATTAAAACACTAACAAAGATCAAATACAAACCAAAGGCACTTTGTCCCACTAAATGTCAAACCCTTCTACTTTAGCCTTACACCATACAGTTTACCCAGCTAGGTGTCATCATCTTTTTAATTAGTGTTTTAAACTTCTCCTTTACCACATACCCACACATTAATTTCCTCCTCACATCACACCTTTTCCACTATTATATTACAAAACTTTTATTCTAGCGACCATTAGTTAAAAACCTGAAAAGATTTTCTCTATAATTTCCCCTCTTGATGAAAGGTGCTTAATTTTCTTCTTTCCATCCTGATCTGTTTGCTCTGAGACATGTTATTATCATTAAATTTATCTATATATGCATTGGAAATCATACTATATTTTCATACCTTTACACCAAATCACGTTAATATGGGAATGATATATGATGAGAATTTTTATTTCTAGTGAAGTATTAAATAAATGGTATGATGTATAAAGGAAACAAGAAATCTTAAATTTTACTTTTGAAATCAATCAAAAATTTTGTACTAAGTTTACAAGATCTTAACATCGAAAATTCAAATACAGAAAAACTATAAATTACCTCTCCTCTTGAGTTGCCAAAAAAGGACCTGCATAACCAATAAGAAAAGTAATTCATGAGAGATTATTAAATTCACAAACTAGGGTTTACATATGTAAATATTAGATTGAGCACATTAAGCCACCCATGCACAGTTTCAATCACAGAAAGGTTTGCTTTATATATATAAACTAATAGTGAATTTTTTGTGGAAATAAAAAATTAAACTAATAATAGTGGATGAGATCAAATGTAATGCCCACAGTTTTTAAATTAGGCTTGAAATGTTTAATCTCTAGATAGTTGTACCTTAAATATTGACATTTGAATGTAGTGATGAATAAAATGAGGACTCTTCCTCTTAAAAAAAATGGACTCTTAACACCAATAATTAACATTTATGACTTTGGAGTTGTTATTAAGTGATTATTTACTCTATATATATATATATAAAAAAGTGATTATTTACTCTTCTCTTGAATCACACCAAGGAAAAATCGAGCACACTATTCAGCACGATGTGAGACACTGAATCTAATTTACATAGAATTGAAATGAACATAGGTGGGAGAGCAAAGCTATCATTGGACTCTACATGTAATGTTATCCTACATTGTTACATTCTCACATCTTTGTGAATCAGAGAAAAGAGATGTAGAAAAACAAAGTATTATATATTTAGTTAGAAAAATGTATTTTTATTTTTATTTTAAAACGTTTCATTTTTATTTTTAAAAATTGTATAGAAAAAGTAAAAAGAAACTTTTATTTTTTTCAATAAATTTTACATGAAATTTTAGCATAAAAGTAAAGTAAAATAAAATAACACTTTGATATTAAAAAAAAAAATATTCTTGGAACGAATGACTCTTGAATTTTTTCAGTACTCTTGGCTCTTTTGTTTTCTCAAAGAAGAATAAGTGCTCGTTTATTTTTGTTTTCATATCCTATTTTCATATTAAATTAAAAATTTATCACCTTATTTTTATTTATTTATTTTTAAATATTTGTAAAAGAAATAGAAGAAAAATATTTATTTTCAGTGTTTTATTTTCATATTTAAATCTTTGAAAATAGTAAATAAATTAAAAATAAGTTGATTGTTTATAATTAAAAGTAGAAACAAAAAGTGAAGATACAAATATTTTCTCAAAGTATACAAATCCTAAGTTATCCTAAGTTTTGGTAAAAACAAGTCAAACCTAATATTTAATTTACATTAGTTTTGTTTGAAAACATGAAATTCACCCAAGTTTCTTCCCTTATTCTTCAAGTTATATTCTCTTAATTTTAAAGGTCAAAGTAATAGTTACTCCTTATAAAAAATTAATTAAAAAGTAACTAACTTTTACACATTCAATCCTTCGCATTTAGAACTTTTCAATCTCTATCTTCTCCCTATGTCTCTCTTTATTTTCTCTTCATTTCTCCATTGTTTGATTTTCTCTCTCCATTTTGTATGTGTTTTAGTTTTGATTTTGGGGTAGCAAAACAGGAAAGGCATGAGAAGATCTAATTTGAACTTTTATTGTGGAACTTTGGGCTTACAAACCTGGGAAAAAATTATTCACAAATTTATAGATCTAACTTTAAACAAGTCTTAAAGGTGCAATATAGTTTTGTGAAACACATAAAAGTAAAACTTTTATCTCATAAAATGAATGTCATAGTTAAGGTCATGCATATGATGAATAATACAACATGATATAAAGCAAATTATTGTGCATGATGTATGTGCAGCAAGAATTTTCAAACCTGACAATCTTTTCCAAATAATCTGAAACAATTTTCGGCCAATAAGGACCCAAGGCTGAGTTTCCATCTACAACAATGTTCAACCATTTGTTAGTTGTCATTGATGTCTCTGTTGAAAGTTAAGCAAACAAGAAAAATAAAAGAAACAATTGAAGAAAGCAAGAGAGAGGACAAGGAAAGCAATAGACGAAAGCGAGAATATTAAACAAGTGGGGAACTCCTTGGGCTTTTATATAATTGTCCTCTTTATTAAGCTTCACAATATATGTTTTGTTGATGGTTTTGGACAAATACCATCATTCATTTTGAATTGTGTTCAGTTACTTTTGATCAATTCATTGATGTCACATACTTACAAACATTTATTATCGGGTCTTCTATGCCTTCAACGTTGAAGTAACTGATAGTGCAAAACAGCACATACATTGCATAACCTATGGTCCTCGTCACAAATATTAAATAGTATGTAGGAGTTAAGTTTTGACTCCATTATATATAATGGATACACCAACAAGTTGCTAAATTAATACCTCAGATAGTTAGTGAAGTTTTTTTTTTATGGAAATTAGTTATTAGTAAAATACTTCACACCAAATATCATAAAGACCAAAAAAAATATAATTAATTCAGGGTAATTAATGACAATCAGTCAAAACAAGAAAAATATTATTAAATGTTTGTTTTTATTTATTATCTTCTCAACAGCTAAAACATTCACGGTCAAAATATAAGCACTCAATTTACTTACTTACCCATTACTCAAATTGAAAAAAAAATGTAAAAAAGTTTAAATTAATTATTGAGTCACAACCACAACGCACAAATATATCTAAATTTTAATGTATTCATATAATATATTTTTAAATTTATATTAGTAACATATAATTAAATAATATAAGTAATTCTTTGCTAACAATATTCTATTTTTTCTTAAATAAGATATTAACATACAATTTCACAACATAATATTATTTTAAGAGCTTAATATTTGTGTATTGATGGTGTAAAACTATTTTATTCTATCAATTAATAATAATAAAATTAATATTTATGTGATTTTTAAGATAATGTTTATAAAAATCATCAAATTTATTATACATCTGAGTTGTTTTATGCTATTAATGCATAATTTATTTTCTCTTATTTTAATAGTAAAAACAACAAAAAAAACATAAGTAGTGCCTTGAATTAATTTCTTTTAAATGATATTTTCAAAGGGAAAATGAGACATTAAAAAGTAGGAATTAAAGACAATAATTAATAGAGAGCAGAGAAGATAAAAGCAAGTAGTCTATGGCATTTGTAATGCAATTAAGCACAGTACAAAAGTCAATATTATTATTGCAAACATGATTCTTTTTGGGTGAAATTATTGCTTATTGCAAACATATTTTTTGTGTAGTTATTGCAAAGACGGATTATACGGGACGAACATTAAAAGAGACAGAAAAATACAAATGTGTTGTGGAAACTATAAAGAGTCATTAAAGTCAATTTACTTTTTTTTCCTTACTTTTAATTCTGTTTCTTATTTTCATTTCAACTTTCTTCTTAATTCAAACAGATGATTATATTATTTCTGTAAAGAAAACAGATGATTATTCACATATTTAATATTTCAAAATTTGAAATTGATTTAAAATCTTGTTTCGATGCCTAATGTCTGACGAAAAAAATTTATTAACTACCTATAATAGGATTTATTTTTTCAATCACATTTTTTGTAAAAAAAAATTAAATCCCAAGATTTTAATTAAGTGGACTATGTTCAATTTTACTCAAACCTATGACATATTGATTTATAAAAAATAACATATAGACCACAGGAGATTTATATTGGAAAAAAAACAATGAAATATTAGTGTAAATTGCTTTTTAGAAGAAAGACAAAAGACTATATAGATTATAAATGAAATAAATAGAGAAATAGAAAAAATGGAAATTGAAAAAAAAGAGTGTATAATAATATGATTATTCTTTTTTTATATTATGCGATTAAAAGTGTCATCCATTTTATTCCTTCAAAAATTTTAACTATAATTTATTCAATTAACATTAAAAATACATCAGTTTAATCCGTTATAAAAAATAATGTTAAGTTCATTAATTGTAAAACATATCATCAATTTGTTAACTCGTCGTCTATATTATTTCTGTATTTATTTAGTCCGTAGCCAGACAAAATATTATATCAATTAATTAGTCATTAAGTCTTTAAAAACCCTCCCTTAGAAGAATGTGTTTGGGTGAGATGATGAAAATAGAAAAAATAAAAATGTATAAAAGATATTTAAATTAAAATAGAGTGTAGAAGGTGCTAAACCCATTTGGGATTCATCTTATTTTTTCTCCATGTCTATCCTTTCCTCCTCTATCAAACATAGTAGTTATGTAATTTTGTAAGAGAAAAAATGTTATACACTAATAGTGTAAAAAAAATTATACAATTATATAATCACAATCCAACATATATGATAAATTTATTAATTTTTAAAATAATTATCATAAAGTAATTCAAATGATGATTTATAACTGAATGACAACGTAAAACCACTAAATAAACATTAACCTCATTTTGCAATATGTACACATGTAGTCAAATCATTTTTATATCACTTTTCTTAATTAAGAAAATAAATGTTAATTTTTTTAAACACCCAAATAATGTCATTTATTTATGTTACCGAAAAAAGTAGGTTTATAAACTTCTTTAACCAGCTTATAAGTTACATGAACTAAAATAAAATAAACTTGTTTGATCCACAAGTTTATTTTAATAAATTATTTTTTATAAACTAGTAGCTTATTTTCATATGCTAGTAGCACGTAGCCTGAGAAAAGTAAACAAACTTATAAGTTACTAGCTTTTTTTTTGCTCATTTTTATCATCATTAATTTATTCAAAACTTCTTCATACCCTTTAATTCAATTTAAAAACTTATACTTATTTTAATATTCTTACAAACATTAGATGACACAATTATTTTCTAGTTATTGTGAAACTTAGAATTCTACTTTTTTATTATTTTATTTAATGTTAAATTATTTGTTTTAATAAATTAATATGTTATTTTTTATTTCAAATATTTGGTCACTAAACAAAAGTTGATAAAAACTAAATTTATAAAGAAAAATAATTTTTTGTTTTAAATATTAAATAATATTAATAAGAAATTAAATATTAAAAATTGATTTTAAAAAATATAAGTTTATTTTATTTAATTCTACTTTGAAAAAAAAAAGGAAAATTTTCATTTAAAAAAATATTAGTTTATTAAAATTTTATTTTAAATAATATGAGTAAAATCACCAAATCTTAACTATTCTTTTATAATCAAAATTATTGTTCTACTTTTTAAGATGATAAGTTATTAAAAATAAATTTAATTTATTTTAAAGTAAAAATAAATTCTAATTTTAGAAATATTAAATATATTATTTTACCTCATTTGACATTTATCAGTTAGTTAATTAATTAATCTTAACAAACACTTTTTATTAAATCAGTCACATATAAGCTTTCAACTTTTCAGTTCTTAACTTATTTATAAGCTTTCAACATGATTTACCAAATATAGTCGTCATTTAAGAAATTTTTCATTCCTAATTAAAATACCCTTGTGTGGATTCTTGAATTTTTTTTTATAAAAAATGTTTGATTATTTTACTTTTTAAAGAATATTATGGTTACATTTAATTTCGGTAAGAAAATATTTAGTAACTTTGTAATAATTATTATGAGATCAAGCTTCATTTTTTCTTACAAGGTAAGGAAGTTTACTTCTATTTATTTATAAATTAATATTTCTTGAAAAATAATACTTAAGTTGTGTTCAGAAAGACATTTCAATTTTTATCTATCTTTATTTATTAGCGAAAAAACTTGTTTAATTTTTCAGTAAATCAGTTTCTTTTGGTAATTTCTAATGTTTTTTTAAACGTTAAAGTAAATGTTGTGAGTCATGACCTTTTAGACAATAACAAACAAGACAATAAGAAACAAATGAATCATTATGTCATTTGCTTGATCAATATTTCTTATCTATTATCATATCATGAGTTATATAACTAGGATAACATAAGAACAATATTTTTGTATTGAAATTTTATAAGTTTATATTAATATAAACATATGTAAAATTGTATAAAATAAAATTAAAAATATTTATATAGTCAATAAAAAATTTAATTTATAAATTTATATAACTAGATTAAGAAAAAAGTTAATAACTGGTGATGTGATGATAGATAAATATTGTTTACAATATCAATCAAGAAAGTAAAAGGTATAATGGTTTGTTCCTTTTCTGTGTTATCTAAAAGGTTATGGGTTCAAGTCCCAATAAGACACTTTTTATTTTTCATTTCATTTAATCCCTATAAGCATCATAAACGTTAGCACTAATATTCCACACCGGAGTCAATGTTTGACCATAGATAGTCAATTGACGAAAAGATAGAAATTGATAATTTTAAAAAATAGGAGGATTAAATGTCTTGATTTGAAAATAGAAAAACCAAAAATGGGGATTTAGCATTATAAGGGGACCAAAAGTGTATTTTAGCCTACAAATTAATATTTCTAGAAACCACTCCTTGCATTGGATGCAAGCAATTCGAACAATGAGCTAAAATGTGGATTTTTTGTGACAAGCAACAAGGTTCACTAGCAACCCATCATACACCCGAGAACCTAGGGTTGGGCTTCAGTCGGATTCGGGCCTAATTAGCCCAATCTGAACCTGAGATTTATAGGCCCATTTTCAACCAAGAATGGATTTGGGTTGTGTGAGTTTGAGGTAAAGTGGATTTCGGGCGAGTCAGATAGGATTAAAGTAGGTTAGACCCAAAACTGATAAACATTTTTTTGTCAATTTTTTTCTAGTACAAAATTTATTTAAAAAAATATTTTAGTTTTTTCTTTTACATTTTTAATGTGTGGATTGTGGAGGCTCAAAAGCACATTATTTTTAATCATTAGGACCTAAAGGCTATATTAAATCCATCTTTTAATTAATTATAAATTTAAACTTAGATTGGTTGTTAAATCAATGGTGTTAATTTATTTAATTGATTAATATGTCTATTAAAAAAATAAATTTGAAATCATTAAATTTTTTAATACATCCATCATAAAACCAAGTTGACTGAATCATTAATTAATATGTGTATTATTATAAAACTAAATTAATTTATTTAATTGATTAGTGACTTCTTTTACAAGAAAGTTAATGGGTGGAAACCTCCTTTCTCTCCAACGCCCCCAGCCAACCCTCTTACCATCTCCTCTTACTCCAAGGACTCTGGTGATGAGTTCCTTGCTTGATGAAGAAGCTGCAAAACAAAAAGGGGAGAAAAAGTAAAAGTTGAAGCTCGACATCATTTAAGGGGGAGTGTCAAAGTCTGAAGAAAGAATAATATGAAGGGGAGCTCTTATGGTGAATTTTCTCCCATTTGTTTATTTTGTACTCACAACACATCTTCTTGATGTGAAAATATTACATGAATAAAAAAAAAAGAGGAGAGATGTTTTCTGATACATGTCCAGACTTTGTCTCACTCTTGTGATGCATTATGGTTTATTTATCTTACATATCCTTACATACGATAAGTCTGACTAATGTTCTTTTTACTTATATATCTTATAGGTCTGTCTTCATCTTCTACATTTATGTTTGTTTGACATCATAAAAAAAAAGATTGTTGAGTCAAAAGGAGATTTATGTCTTATAGACGAATTAGAACCCTTAATTATTTTAATTAGATGTAAACAAATACAAATTTTAAAAGTTGTGTGTTATGCGTTTCATATTTCATATTTGGGTGTTTTATCAAAACGTGTCTTACAACATCTGCATCTCATGTTTCAAAAGATAGATAGATAGAGTCATGATTTGATACAACATGTGTGATGACATTTAAAACTTCATTTAATACTTTATGTCTAAGATTGTTTTTTGCAGAAACATTCTTCTAGGATTTTTTGAATCCTATGAAGAATAAATGAAGTCAAGATCTAGTATGCCACATTTACCACCAAAAGAAAATGCTACATAAGACATGCTCTGACACAAAGATGTGACTACCTGTTGCAGTTCTCTTACAAGCAAGTGTTGAAGAGAGGACTATCTGCATGAGGAAAGGATGTGCATTAAATGTACCCAACGAACTTTTTTTATCAAACGAAGATCAAGTGAAGATTTACCTATTGTGAGACAACGAATACTTGAAGATGAGCCACATATTAACCTGAAGCTTTGAAGACTGAAATAGCATATCTCGCTCAACAGCTTTCATCTCTCTTTATTGAACAAGCTTTCTATATACTCTTGAAAAGTTAGAAAAAGCTCTCAAAATACCTTGAACATTTTGAGAGAAAAAAACTAAGCACTGATATGTATATCCGTTTGTAAGAAGATTCTAGATTTAGTCTCTAAGAAAATTTCAACCAAAATCTTTTCTAATTTGTTTAGAGCCAATAGTGGCACTTGGTATGACAAAGAATATTGGGTGTTGATTAAGCTTGGGGTAGAGTTTGATTTGTAAGAGCTAGAAGTGGTCGTGACACAATACTTGTAACTTGTGAAAAGTTAGTGGAACTTGGCGATTTATCAAGAATTGGACGTAGTCTCAACGGTAGAGACGAACAAGTATAACTCTCAGTGTCTAATAGTTCTTTGTTTTCTCTTTTCTTTTAACTGACCTTGGGCTGAATTGGTTTTTAGTCGCTTGAGAACATCTTGTTCCTTACAAACTTGTTTTCTCATTGTCTAAGTGTTCTTTTTATAAAATATGTTATTTGTTCTAACAAATTTTTCTTCACAGAAGAAAAACTTTGTTGGTTTAAGAAAAGGTTTAAAAATTAAGCTAAAATCACAATTCAACTCCCCTTCTTATGATATTTATCTTTACCAAAATTAAAATTAATATTCTGAAATATTGAGGAATTAAAAATATATTTTACCCTTTAATTAATTAGTGATGGTTACGAAGTCAAATACACACTACTTATGAAAAGAACGATAATTTTATTATCAATAATAACGTACACTTCAGGCACTATGGGTTAATGTCAATGGTGATAATGATAATGATGTTAACTGGGCTAGTGGTGGCGATGACGACGAAAACGATGATAGTGGTGATGATAACATGGTGGTAATGATGGTAGCATTGGTGGTGAGGCCACTATCACCTAAGTGAATTTCAACCTTCTATTTTAATTTAAGGATTAAGATTGATCATTATAATTCTTACCTCTACAACCTTAATTAGAAATGTTTGGTTAAGTAAATGAGTAAGGTCTGAGTCATGATGGCATCATAATATTAATCCATTTTTTAGGATTTTTTTTGTAGATTACCAATATATTAAATGTGGTCTATGGTTAATATTAGGATACAGAAGTAACAAATGGACATTGTCTTATGCTCGTTGGAAGAGACAAATTATGCTTTGATGACTAGATGTGAATCATGAGGATGGCGTATATGATGACGATTGTGGTGGCTCCTTGATGGATGGTTCCTGCGAATTTGCAACTACTCTGGCACTCAATCCAGTAAATAATTAAGGTGAGTTTAGGAATGAGAATGGAATTAGGATCTTGCTTGCTTGTGTGATTTGGTTTAGATAAGAAACATTTAGGGAAGAGAATCAGTTAGACGGTTAGGGTCACGAGTGCAATGTGATTGTCAATTGACAATCACGTTTTTGGCACCTTAGTCATATGTTCAGATCCCTTGATATCCTAGACACAACTCCTCATGTTGAAGAAGTGTCAAGGATTTGAGATGGTTGGCTTGAATCAAATGGTAATATGTCAGAGTCTTAAAGTCTAATGGTTTTAAGTTGAATGCAGTGTTAAGTTCACTTATATAATTAAATTGTGACTCATTAATGGGAATTTCTCTTGCATTATATCCTCTCATATTTCTAAAGTATTAAAGACGATGGTACAATCATGTGACCAATCCTTGCAATGTGGAGATCATGTGGCAACATAGTGACTAGAATTGACATATTGACTCACTAGGCTAGACTGTGAAACCAAGTTGGGTCAAGGTCAAGGGATTTGAATCTTGTGCTCCCATTTATGTATCCTACACCCTAGGCATTCTTGAAATTATTAAACTACCCTCAATGAAATAACACCTCTTTCCTCAACCCTTAACACCTCTCTCCTTCAAAAACCATTCTACCCTAACATTGAACTCCACGAGAATCCCACGAGCTTCCTCTCCTTCTCTCTATCATACTCAACGATTCTCTTCCACGAGGGAGCAGCAAAAACCTTAATATTCGACACCATTTTTTTTATAGATGTTGCAGTTGCACAACTCTAGTGAGTCCACGTGAAGGTACGTTATCTCCCCCTTTTTAAGCTTTTTGTTTATTAACTTCGAATCACATGCTCCAAAATTTTAATAGCATTTTCCAAGAATAACTATTCTAAAAGTATATTTTATATACTCCAGAATGTCTATTCGAAAGACAATTTGTGTTTCGGAATGACTATTCTATAAGCAAAAAAGGTCTTCCAAAATAATCATTTCAGAGTACTAAAACAATGCTTTTGGATTGCTTGTTTTGGAAACACGTATATTACTCCAGATTGCTTAATTCAAAATGTTAATAGCATGTACAAAACACTTATTTTGGAAGCATATTTTATATACTATAGAATACTCATTCCAAAACTCGTTTTGTGTTCCAAAATGGCTATTCCATAAGATTAATTTGCACTTCTGGAGTGCCTTTTATGGAATGATGGTTGAATATGTTTTCAAAAGCAAAGGGAGATTGGATAATTATAACTTTGATTGTTTTTGTTGCTTTACAATTTTAGTGTGTATGGAGGACGATTACTTCAACAAGATGTTCAATGAAGTTGACATGGATATGGATAAGAATGTGGATGATGCACTTAAAAATGAAGATTGTAGCAATTTTTTTACAACTACAGAGGTAATTTTATCGTGTTATTATATGTAATTTATTTAATTGTTAATGTATTTAATGCTTAAAAGGTGAACTTTGACTAAAATATGTTGTATGTTGTCTATGTAGGTTTTTCATACTCAAGATGAGTTATTGAAATGGGTTCTGGCGGTTGTATTTGAGCTCAGTTTTGTTATTATCATTTTAAGGTGATACACAACAAATGAACAACCTGGAAGGAAGACATTTGTTGTCTTAGGTTGTGAGAGGGGTGACAAATATAAACAATACAAAAATGTCATATAATTATATCTTATGTTTGCTATCTGTGTCAAGTAGTCCTAGAATCATGGATTATCTTATATCTTCAAAACAGGTATTTCGGAATAGGTGTTTCGAAATAGTTGCTCTAGAATAGATATTTCAAAATAGTTGTTCCAGAATAGGTATTTCAAAATAGTTGTTCCAAAAGAGTTATTCTAGAACAACTATTCCAAAACACTTGTTCCAGAATATCTATTTCGAAACTGAAAACCTTCCCTACCAGAACTCAACCCCTCACTAGAACCCAAAAGAGACGAAAGGAACTTACCTTGAATGGCGACACACAAAGGAAGGAGGGCATACGAAGAGCCGCAATGAGGAGGGTACAGGTGGAACAAGGTGGCGGGAGAAAATGAGGAGAGTTATTGTAGTAAGAACAACAACCTTCATAGGAGGGAAAGGCACCGTTGCAGGAGCTACTGCTGTAGGTGGGAGGTGCGTCGTGGGGAAGGAGGTGTTAGGGTAGATGGTTTCTCAAGGAGGGAGGTGTTAAGGTTGGGGAGGTGATATCTCATTAAGGGTAATTTAGTAATTTCAAAGATGCTTGGGGAGTGCAAAATACAAGTATAGGATGTAGGATTCAAAACCCCAAGATCAATTTTCTATGGGCTTAGAATCTAATGGCCTACTCTAAACCTATGTTTGGCATACAAATTAAATTAATCTTTATTAAAAATTGGTCAACCCAACACAAGCTTAATGTTTTTGGGCCTTGTTTTTAGAAGCCCAACTTGACTTTAGTTACCCAAGCTCAAATTGTCAATTTTACTAGTAATAAATATTAAGGTTTGAGTTCAATGTGGTATCTTATTCACTTAAATATGATTGACTTGTGTTTTTAATAGTTAATTATTGAATATTTAATTTTTTTAATATTCATAAGCCTATAATATTCTATTTAAACATTGTAGATTTAATTATAAAATCTTTTTAATTAAATATTTAGAATATTAAAGTGTTTTAATTTTCCCATGCGTGCCTCGGGTCACCACACCAACATAAGAACAAAACCATGACTTTCAAGAATTAGAGACCTCCACGTGATATAACTTTGTTGTACAATAATGATGGGAAGTAAGTGACTCTTTCCGTTGTTTTGATCCCATGTTTTTTAGTCAATAGCAAAGTACTAAGCTTGGTTTATCTGATAATACTTTTTTCCCAATTATATTCTAAAGAAAAAAACTTTAAATGACAATAATAATGAGAGTATATATGCCTTCTCCATGGCCATAATGAACATAACTTTTATTTATGCTCTTTTCTATCAAACTCGAATTCAGACCCTTATGATCATTGTCTTATGATAGTTACCATAGGGGTCAAGACTATCGGTTGAACATACTTAATTAACCTCTACAATTAACAAATTATATATTATTGAAATAAAAAGTGTTCAAAGTTAAATCATTCAGATGATATTTAAGTTTGATCCTTCATAAAAATAATCATTGGTTATGTTTTACTTATTTCTTAACCAAATTTTGAATTAGTCATAATTTTTTTTCTCTTAATAAATCAGAAAATTAAGACAAAAAAACACAAATCATGTTTGAACTTTAAAACAAAAAGATTATATCATTTTTTTTAAAAAGATAGATAACAAAATAAAAATAAGTTTGAACGACATTTTTCTCTTATATAAGTATAGTGTAAAAATAATTCAATATTTTATATACATATATCCTTAATTACCCAATAATAAAAAGAATATGAAAGAGAAAAACATTAATATTGATTTTACTTTTGTTTTATGTATATACTATATAGCCGTCCATTATATTTTTTGCAACCGATAAGGGACAAATAAACGATGGCAAAATGACGTCAATGAGTTTTATTTACAAACTTTTTATCAAAAGGGATTCCTTTTCAAACATATTTCAAAAGAGGTCTTTTATTTTAGGGGTTTCGTTATTAAGATTGGCGAAATATGCGTATCGTCAACTGCGGAACATCTTGCAACATCACTGTTCATGCACAGAAAAAGCAAAAAGCATTCACGGACATGTTGTTTTCGCCACCACTATTGGCGAAACCCACTGTGCATGCAAGCACCGTTCATCCCATCCATCACATGGCCATGCATGCATCCATCCCCCATAGGTTCCGCCAGTAAAACTGACAAAATAGGCATGATTGATTTTAACGGGAGAACATTAGGCATGGTTTATTTTAACAGAAAAAAATTAAACAAAAAAATTTAAATATGATTGTAATTGATTGTAGTTAAATTAGGGATGGTTGATTTTAATGGAAAAAATTAGGCATGGTCGATTTTAACGGAAAAAAATAAATGCGATTGTAATTGATTGTAGTTAAATTAGGGATGATTGGTTTTAATGGAATAAAATTATGCATGGTTGATTTTAACGAAAAAAAATTAGACAGAAAAAATTAAATACGATTGTAATTGATTGTATTTAAATTAGGGATGATTGATTTTAACGGGAAAAAATTAGGCATGTTGATTTTAACAGAAAAAATTAGACGGAAAAAATTAAATATGATTGTAGTTAAATTAGGGATGATTGATTTTAATGGAAAAAAATTAAATACAGTTGTAATTGATGATTGATATAATATATTTTTAACTTTATTTTGATTGTTTTTTTTAAATTGATATGATTTGTTATAATGGGAAATAATATTTAATTATGTCTTACCCTTATTTCAACAGTCACAATAACAAAACCCAACCCCTACCCTATTTCGCCAGCTATCATGATGAAACATGCTAGATACACTAGTCCTATTGGCGAAACCCATGCTGAATGATGGATATGGTATACATTGGTAAAGGGGCATGACGTGGATGAATGATGGTGAGACAATGCATGTGTGTTTCACCAATGGTAATGGCAAAACCCATATGCACACGTGAATTTTAAGGTGACATGTACAAATATGTTTTCGTAAATACAAATGGCGACATAGGTGTTCCACCATTCCTTTTGACGAAACCCTTACAAAACATACTCCCTCCAAAATATGTTTAAAAAGAAATCTCTTTTGATAAAAAGTTTGTAAATAAAACACATTCACGTTCATTTTGCCAATAAACGATTCAGAGGTTCCAAAATTGATAAATTGTATATACTATATAGCTCGTGGGCTTTTCTTTAATATATTTGCAGAGCTACACAGCTTGAAAGGCGAGGATTCTGGCAAAATAGATATCATTGTTAATACTGTGTGATATGCTTGATACATAGTTATGTTTTGGCTAAAATATACTTGTAGTTTTTTTTGTTTTTTGTTATATTTAATTTATTTTTTTATTTTTAAAAAATCAATTTAATCATTTATGTTTTTAACCCAGGTTAAAATTGTCTTTCTAAAATAATGATTGTTTTCAAATTAAGACTTAATTTTGAATCTTTATTTTCATTGAAACATAAAATCAAGTTATACAAGAATAAAACAATTAAAGTTTAAGTTTTAATCCAAAAAAAAAGTATTTACTTTTAATTTTTATCAAACAAAAAAGGATACATTTATTAAAAAAAAGTTAGCATGTTAGCAAAAAGATATAATATATATTTATCTTATCTAAAGTAAAATATGCTTTTTAAAATTTATTTTAAATCTCACTTATCATCATTGGACTCATCTTGCATGAAACTTATTTCACTAGATTTACATGCATGAAAAGTATGAAATCAAATTAATATTCATATAAAAAAGACAATATACATGATGAAATTGTGTGAAAAATGAATTCGATGAGCTATAAAAAAATTGGAAAATACACAGGCTGATTTGTAAATATATTTCTGTATAAGAACCGAAATATAAAATTATATACATAACAATTAAAAATATTACAAAATCAAAGGACTAACTTTTAACTGCGAAGAAAATGATGATTACAACAAGATCAAACAAAGACAAAAACCATTCAAGGAAACATTCCCCTCCAAAATTAAAATAATCTAAGCGGTAGTGACATATTGTTACTTGAGGATCAAGCTCATTAAAATACATCAAATTTTATGCTGCTGTTCTGTCCATATACCATATAGTATCCTGACCTTGGACACCATAAATTTTATGCGGTCACATATGCAAACACCAACAGTAGAGCCGTGGAGGCAAATGGGATCAGGTCACGAGACTATGTTTTTACAATAATGTCATTAATTTGTCACCACTTGGCCAAAAATATATAGGAGAAACTAGCAATGTTTGTAGATGATTGAATTCCTTAAGGATGTAGATAGGAATTTAACTCTCTAATCATGTGTATGTAAAATACTTTGTTGGAAAAGATAAAATCCATTTTAATGATTTTTACAATCTTGAAAATTAATTAGTGTCATGATTTTATGGCGAGAGAGAACGATCTTCTGATTAGCCCATGATCTTGTGATTACAAAAGGAAAGAAAATGACCACAAAGTGAATTCCAAGTGGCTTATTAATCTCCCCCTGATCATATCTCCTTTCTTCTCTTAAGTTGATTCAGGGAAGGATGAGGAAAGTGATGAATTAAAAATATTTTTAACAAAAATATTAATTATATTTTTATTTATTTATTATCTTACTTATCAGTCAAATAAAACACCTACCAGGACAAACATTCTACGCATTTTGATTGAGTTGATGAATCATTATATGCTTTTTCTTGTTATCCTTGAAATATATCAATCTTTCTGAATATTAAAAGTGACTATGTGATAAAAAAAATACTTGAGTTTAATAAATTTGGGTTGAGATTATTGTTATTATGATCACAAGTGATAGAAAATACTTGTTGTAATTTTGTTGGTTAATGAAACTTTTCTAAGTTTGAAAGAGAGCTAAACATACTTGAGTGAATTAGTATATAAAATAATGTATTTTTACCTTCTAACTTTTACATGTTTTTTCATTTTCATTGGATGAAACAGTTCACAAACTTACTTATAAAATCTTAGGTCTTGCGATTTTAAAGTTCACATACACATTATTTAACCATCCCTTTTAGTGTTTTTATTTATTTATTTCATATATTTTAATATATTAAAATATACTTTTTAAAGATATATATATATATATATATATATATATATATATATATATATATAGTATGATTAAATTTAAACTGAAAGTTAATAAAATTTTATAGTCTAGATCATATATACAATTATATAAAAATGGTCAAAAATAAAAGTCATCGAGTAGTTGTATGATAACTTAAATAAATCATGTGCGTGTATTATAGAGAGGAGAAAAAAAATCAAATTACTCTTAAAATAACTCTTGATAAAGTTACAACCTTTAATAAAATTATATTTTATTAATTTAATCGTTAAATTAAAATTTCGTATTGAGCACACCAACTCTATAAAATGAATAAAAAAATTAATCAAAAAACACCTACTCTATAAAATTTATAAAAATTCAAAATAATTTGATACTTTATTAAATATGTTTATTTTAATGTATAAAATATTTTGAAAAAATATATAAGTAAATATTAACTATAAGATAATTGCATAACTACAAATGTTTGATTTATCACTGATATTAAAATTCAGTTATAAACCCCTATAATAAGACTATCATTGTTTTTGTTATTATGATCTTTTAATTTAATCTTTTATCTCTTAAAAAGTTATTTTAGTCTTTTATATTTTAAAAAACTGTTTAAATAATCCTTTCTGTTGATATTAAAATACTAAAAATCATCACAAAATATTAACTTTTATTTTTCTTTCATCTACCGACTCTTCTTCATTCTCCTTCCTCCACCCTCATCTTCTGTCATCTTCATTCAACTCAACAACATAAAAAGTCTTCAAATCCAGAATAGCTATTCTATTTTCTAACACTGTGACACTAAAAAACGCGTTTAGATTCCAATATTGTTATTCTATTTTATTTTCCACTGAACACTTTCGTCGCCATGTAATGGTGGTATGCTCAAGCATTTAGTGAAAGTGAGAGCGATAGCAATAAAATATAATATCTTCTCATTCAATTCAACTCACTTTCACATTCACGCTCTCATGTTCCCTATCTTCTTCTCCATAGTTGCCACCGATGAATTCCTCCGCGAAACCCTCGTCGAGAAGCGCACCGCAGTGGAAGCCCAAGGCAATGTCGTCCGTGCCCTCAAGGTCGCCAAAACCCCCAAACCTGAAATCATCGCCGCCATCGAAGCCCTAAACGCCCTCAAGCTCGAGAAAACCTCCATTGAACATTCCTTCCTCAACGAATTGGACACCTTGGAGCTTTGCCTCTTCTCCATCCCCTCCTTCAAGATCTAGCGTGGCATCGCCGGGATTTTTTACTATGGTCCTCTCGAGCTGTCGAGTCCAACCTCCTCTCCTTTTGGCACCCGTTTCATGGGTATGGTGATTTGAGGTTAGGGTTCACGGACTTTGTTACTACTAAAAATGAGTTAGGTTCACCTTCGCTCTTAATATTTTTAGCTTTGCTTGAACTTGACAATGAGTTTTTCTTTTTCAGTTTAAATTTGACTTGACTGAAGCTCGCAAAAGATTCAACTTGTTAACTTGAATCACATAAAATTAAATTTTTTAAATTCTATACATTTTAAATTTTTAATTTATTAAGTAATTTTGAATAAAATCATTGTTAAATTTTTTTAAAAAACTAAACTAAACTTATTCTATTAACTTTATACGATCAGACAAAAAACACACCCATCTAAAAACATAACAATTATCTAGCCTAGATAAATAAAAACGATCACACCTGAGTATATAAAATAATAAAAAATTCAATCAATTATATATATATATATATATATATATATCAAATCAAATCGATTTATTGATCAAATGAACTTATTTTTTAATTTAAATTTAACTCAGATTGATGAATCAAATTTAACAAGCTGATTATTGAATCAAATTTTAAATTATTTTTTAGTTTAGCTCAATTCATTGTAATCCCTAATCACTCTGCTGTTAAGGTGTTGCAATTCCAGGGCGATGAGCAACAGACCTTAAATTATGATGGTGCTGTGATTTTTTATTATATTTTGTTGAATTGGAAATAAATACAATTCTATACTTAGAGTCACCACTTAAACTCAAAATTACTAATTAAATTAGAATAACCTCAAATTAATTAATTCATACGTAGTGGTACCAACGTTTGAATATAAATAAATAATATAATTTTTCATACAAATTAAACATAATTAACTAAAATGTTATCTATCATTTGTTATATTTGATTTTTTAAATACTTAAAGGAAAAGACAAATACGGTCATTTTCCCAATTTCTAAAGAGAAGTCTAGATATATTTATTCCACAGAGATAACTAAAGTCTGTACATCTGATCGTATAAGTGGTGATACATGATGGGAACCTTCCACAATCCATTACATTTCAACACAATTCAAAAGCTAATTTAGCCAAATCAAAAGCCCTTCCCCCCAGTTCACACTTATTGGAGGAGGTTTTTTTCTTCTTCATATACGAATCCTTACTATTTTTCTAGTCATTATTGCTTTGTAATTTAAATAATAAAAAATTATTAATTTCACATTATTTATTTTCTTTTAAAATTTTTATCATCCAAATTCCAAATATAGGTACAGAATAAAAGAATATAAAAAGGAGTGTAGTCTAATCCCAAAACTATCAGCAGTGTAGCTGCAGTGCACCACTTATTCAGATGAGTGATCCACGGCCAATTCAACGAAAAGTCCGAAACTTTTCAGATCATCACTAGTGAAAGTGTGAAAACAAAGTTACCATTAGACAGATCGTACCTCCACTTTCTGACATATTATTGACCCAGAATGAGTATAAAGAAATTGTGGATGGAATATATCAAAAATAAAGACCATGCAATCATGCTGCATAGGATAAAGATATTTTC